>NC_053395.1:108213414-108296747 GCF_905171765.1 Bufo bufo | reverse complement strand
ACAGCAAAGAGACCGAGATTGAAATCATTCGATGGCTCTCTGATAAGTGTAGGTGGAGACACTTTGCAGGTAAAAGGTACGTATTGGTTGACATTCAAAATTGGCAAGAAGACAATTAAACACCCCACACTGATTGTGGACCTTCCATATGATCGGCTGATCATAGGAATTGACCTTCTGAAAAGGTTGAGCTCCATAATAGACTTCATTAATGAAGCAGTCTGGACTCAGGTAAAGGCACCCATTGCCTATGATTATTCTTGCAATGCGCAAACCCAACGTAGTTGTCATGTGATTGAAGAAAGGCCTAACTCTGTTGAAGTTCATTTTAGGAACAGTCAAACGCCGGATGTCACGATCCTGAAAAATGGTAAGCCCGAGGAAGCTGTCAACGGTGCCGCTCATATCATTACTATCCAGAAGGACAGAATCGAGAAGATAACCCTGGATGAGGATGTATTGACTATTTCCCTTGAAGAGGGAAGTCACAAAATCGCGGACCTGGCCAAATATACTCAATCCATGGTACAGATTAAAAGGGTCAATGACAATTTATTGATTCCCATACAGGTGAACAATATAGCCCGGGTGAAATATGCCAAGTTGGATCTGAAATCCGAAGCCAGCTACATAAGCTTAGGACTCTTAAAACAGGTCACCAATCCTAAAATGATAAAAATTTCCTCTCCACAGGAACAATGGGTTCATAATCTGGATGGAGATTCCCAGAGTCATAATGTGGTTGCAAAATGTCTTTTGTCTATCTCCATAGGAAGTAAGACTACAGAACACATTTTCATCGTGTTGAATGAACCACGGCATCAGATATATATGGGTAATGACCTTCTGCACCGATTTGCCGTGCAGATTGATCTGGTAAATAATACCCTCTGGTCCAGATTACCGGGAGACCCAGAGGGATTTCAGGATGTGAAGCAAGCCTTGAGATGGGGACAACAGATGCCCTATGCCGTGAGTATCATGATTGCCGAGGAGGTTAAAATCCCTGAAGGATGTAAACCATTTCTTCTTCCCATTCAAGTGAAAAAGGGACAAACTCTGAAGAACGCAGACGCTTCTATCTGTTTGTCCAACCGGATGCAGAAACTCGGCCTACAGGTAAAACCCACTTCTATAATTAACATCCATCAGGATCCATTGCACATGATAATCCATAACATGGCTCCCCATAGCATATCCCTGCAGAAGAACACAGTAATTGGTCTAGCTATGGATTCGGAATACTATTGTCACGGCCTATGGTGTGTTTTGTGACACTTTCCTTCACTTGGTTGCCCATGGCAACGTGTGGTGTTGTGTGCATGTGGTGGCAGTGTCTCAGCCCTATGGCTGATCCCCAGGACATGGTTGCCACGCATGCCGTTGCCCGCGGCAACAGGTGAAGTATGTGTTTATGTGTGTACTTCCCCTTTAAGTGGCCGTCTTCCCTTGCCTTGTGCTGGAAGGGTTAACTCCCTTCTGTGTGTGTGATCACCTGGTGTGTCTGAGTGTGGGTGTGGCTACTTTGGGCTATAAAGCCTCTGCTGTTTTCAGTTAGCTGAGGGGTTCTTCAGCCATGGTTGCTGGAGACATCCTCCTGTTATACAATCTGCCAGTGGGGGCCACCCTTGTGGTCATAAGTTCATATATGGTGTTTAGTAGATGTTTGTTTGGTCTTTTGTTATTGCAGCATATGGTTTCCTGGGTTCCCGTGTGATGTCTGTTGTATGCTGTGTCCTTTGTGTTGTTGTGGACAGCAGCACTTGTACTTGGGTTCCAGGTTGTGTGTCTGTGGCAGGTAAGTGTGGTACTAGTCTCACTTACCTGTCATTGCCATATGTCTGTTTATGTTCCCCTGTCTTTGTAGCATTGGCCTGTGAGACTCTTGTTCCTCCGCATCTAGCAGGAACAGGTCGTCTTACCCTGCTCCTAGTCTAGAGCCACCCTGAGGGCTAGAAGGGACTCCAAGGTTCCGGAGTATGAGCCCTCCCACTATCAGGGTCGGCTCATACAGCTAGGAGACAGGGTCAGAATTAGGGATTGATAGGAGGTGACCTGCTCCCTGATTCCTGTCCTGGCCTTGCACTGACCATCCATCTGCTGATACCGCATGGCTGAGGGTTTTCCCCATCCTCAGCCGTGACAGTATGACCACAATAGCTCCTCATGTGGCGGTTCCCTCGAAAGAGGGTGCAGCATGTACCGTCATCTTCGGATGGGGTGCATGCGCGTTCTCCGGAGGGAGAGCATTATGGGGGTTTCACCGTTTACGGTGCGTGAGTGGCATTCCCCGCCATTCCTTTCTCACCGTTGTCCGTGTTGGTGTCCCCTTGTTTGTCATTCCCCTCCCCCCCTCCCATTGTTTTTTATGCCTCACCAACTTTTCCCTTTTGTTGTTGGGAGGGGCTTTGAGGGGTGGGAGTATCCCGCCTTCGGAAGAGGGCGCAGCATGTGGTGCCTGCCGCTTTCTGGCACACATGCTTATCCTCTGGAGGGAGGGTGAAAGGGGAACCCTGATACTGTGCAGTTCTCTATGGCTGTAGTGTGTGTGAACTGGCACTTGTGGTTGGGTCTCTCCTCGTCCACTTCTCTGAGGTTCACTCACCTGTGTCGGTGTGGCTGGCTGCAGTCCTCGTTGGACTGGCTGTAGTGTGTGCTGGGAGAGGATGCATGCTGGCAGCGACTTGGTGGAACCGTTTACTGAGAGTGGACGTAGTGTTCAGTGCGGTCTCTCTGGGCTGTTTCTTTGCTGGTCTCTGGTCCCTGTGTGTTGTTCCAGAGGCTGGCAGTCAGCACCCTGGTCCCTGTGTGTTGTTCCAGGGGCTGGCAGAAGTCCTGGGGAGACTTGCTGACACTGATTCTGCTACCCTTTTCCCTTCTGTCTTCCCTGTTTTGGGTCCCACACTTTTTGGGTTGGTAAGGGGGCTTTGAGGGGTGAGCGTGTCACAGCCTATGGTGTGTTTTGTGACACTTTCCTTCACTTGGTTGCCCATGGCAACGTGTGGTGTTGTGTGCATGTGGTGGCAGTGTCTCAGCCCTATGGCTGATCCCCAGGACATGGTTTCCACGCATGCCGTTGCCCGCGGCAACAGGTGAAGTATGTGTTTATGTGTGTACTTCCCCTTTAAGTGGCCATCTTCCCTTGCCTTGTGCTGGAAGGGTTAACTCCCTTCTGTGTGTGTGATCACCTGGTGTGTCTGAGTGTGGGTGTGGCTACTTTGGGCTATAAAGCCTCTGCTGTTTTCAGTTAGCTGAGGGGTTCTTCAGCCATGGTTGCTGGAGACATTCTCCTGTTATACCATCTGCCAGTGGGGGCCACCCTTGTGGTCATAAGTTCATGTATGGTGTATAGTAGATGTTTGTTTGGTCTTTTGTTATTGCAGCATATGGTTTCCTTGGTTCCCGTGTGATGTCTGTTGTGTGCTGTGTCCTTTGTGTTGTTGTGGACAGCAGCACTTGTACTTGGGTTCCAGGTTGTGTGTCTGTGGCAGGTAAGTGTGGTACTAGTCTCACTTACCTGTCATTGCCATATTTCTGTTTATGTTCCCCTGTCTTTGTAGCATTGGCCTATGAGACTCCTGTTCCTCCGCATCTAGCAGGAACAGGTCGTCTTACCCTGCTCCTAGTCTAGGGCCACCCTGAGGGCTAGAAGGGACTCCAAGGTTCCGGAGTATGAGCTCTCCCACCATCAGGGTCGGCTCATACGGCTAGGAGACAGGGTCAGAATTAGGGATTGATAGGAGGTGACCTGCTCCCTGATTCCTGTCCTGGCCTTGCACTGACCATCCATCTTCTGATACCGCACGGCTGAGGGTTTTCCCCATCCTCAGCCGTGACAACTATACTTTTGGGTTCCAGAATGATGTAATTGGACTTATTCCTGATGAATACCTAACAGAAGAACAAATATTGGAACAAGGTTTTCCTTCAACACCTGAGGGGTTATTCAATATCCACTCTGTTTATCCTTTCAGTCCTGAAGAAGGTACATGCCACATCGAAGAGTCATCATTGGTTTTCAACCAGGAGATCGATGAAAAGGAGTACGAGTCATGCCAACAAGGAAATGATAAGGTACGCTATACCCAAAATGATTTAACCAGTGAGCTTGAAGAAACTTACGAGTTAAGTCAGCCTGAAATCTTTCCAGAATTTCAGGAACGGGTGGAAGAGCAAATCTCTATAGCTAATGCGTGCTCCAATGAGTCAGAGCGTCAACAGCTAAAGGAGCTCTTCACAGAATTCCAGGACATGTTTGCCAAGGATTCTTATGATTGTGGGGAAACAGACCTGCATGTCACAAGAATCCAGACAGATCCTGATGCACCCCCTGTCTTTATCAAACAATACCGACTTCCGCTGGCGGCTTACGAGTCCCTATCGGAAATCGTCAAAAACCTGGAGAAGAGGGGCATCATCCGTCCGATACATAGCTCGTTCAACCATCCTATACTTGGAGTCCTCAAACCCAACGGTCAATTTCGTCTCTGCTCGGACCTAAGACAATTGAACAAACGTGTTTACATGTCCGGATGGCCCGTGCCATACATTGACCAGTGTTTGGCGCAAATTCAAGGATCCAAAATTTTAACCGCCCTTGACTGTGCACAAGGATATTGGACGATTAAAGTGGACGAAAGGGATCAGTACAAACTGGCCTTTACATTTGGAAAGACACAATATACATGGACCCGACTACCCTTCGGGTACATAAATGCGGGCCATAAATTTACTGTGTTCATGCATAAGGCAATGCCTGATGCCACTGAACGAGGTACCTTATCCTATGTGGATGACATTCTAATCACAAGCACAACTTTTGAGGAACACATTGTAGAACTGAAGCATGTACTGACCCAACTTAGAAAAGCTGGTGTGAAACTTTCTTTGCAGAAGGCTCAATGGTGTCGTGCCAATGTAAATTTCTTAGGTCATGAAATCACTGCTGATGGAATCAACCCACAGAAGAAGAAGGTGGAAGCAGTGATCAACACCAAGTCACCTACTAATCTCAAGGAGTTGAGATCCTTCTTGGGCATGATGAACTATTCCCGTAAGTTTATAGATAATTATGCCAAAATTACAAAACCTCTTTTGCAGTTGCTGAAGAAAGGAGTGAAATGGGAATGGAGTGAGCGTCATGAGCAAGCTGTGAATGAACTCAAGACCAAGCTTGTCCAGGCCCCATGCCTGACAAAAGCATGAGTGCAGTCCTTTTCCAGAAAAAGGAAAATCTGAACAAGATCATCGCCTATGCCAGCAAATCCTTATCACCGGTTGAGGTAAAATTCAACAGTTGTGAGAAAGCATTACTGTCAACAGTGTGGGCTTTACAATATTTCAGGAGCTTCATTCAAGGTGAAAAGATCATTGTGGAAACTGCACACCAACCGCTGCAATATATGCAAAGTGACAGGATCAAGGATGGAAATCTGTCAAACAGCAGGATAACCGCCTGGACGATGTCCTTAATGGGATGGCCATTGGAGATCAGGTATAAACAAAATAATAAGAACCCAGTTGCTCAAGGATTAGCTGAATTGCATGATTGTTCCAACGCGGAACAGGGAGGTAAGTCACCAGAAAATGATTTCTTGGAAGAACAATAATCATCCCCATATAAATCTTATGAAGAGGAGTACTGCAAATCATTACCATATGTATATGTAGACGGCTGTTCTTTCCATACGGATGTAGGAAATGAGCGTACACTGGTTGCAGGTGTCGGAATTGCATGGAATAATATATTCCCGGACATATCCGTCGGATACAAAATTGGCCCCAAAAGTAGCCAAGTCGCAGAACTCGCTGCTGTGTACAAAGCCGTACAAATGGCTATCAAATATGATATTAAAGAGTTTTCCATAATCGCAGATTCTGACTATATTCTAATAGCTTTGTGGAATACTTTCCCGGATGGAAAAGATCCAACATGTGGAGAAGTAATAACAAGCCAGTCAAGCATGGTAAGATGTTTTGTGAAATCGATGAAATGGTTATTACCCACAGTCTTACAATTTACTGGAAGAAGGTAGAGGGTCATTCAAAATATCCAGGTATGTACAAGGAAGGAAATGACTTAGCAGACTACCTCGCTAAACAAGCAGCCATCGATGGAGAAGTTTTGGATGTGAATGATCTCATGGGAACTATTCAAGTGGATGCAACAACAAGAAGTCAGGCCCAAAAAGGAACTGAAGCCAATGTGTTGCACTGGAGCCAAGATTCCCCTAGTGAGGATCTCATCATGAGCCAAAAGGGGGATCCAATTATTGGTGCTTTTTATAAACACATTGAAGATCCACAGAATTGTCCCATAAATACGGAAGATTGCGATGGCAAAGAGGAATTGCGGATTTTGATGAAGGGTAAGTGCCAATTCTCGTTGCAGGATGGATTGTTAATTAGGACCTCAAAGAATGGTATCACGCAATAGGTAGTGCCCGCAACATACCGAGGTTTCATGCTACAACACGCCCATGATGCCCCGACAGCTGGTCACCGAGGTGAGAAGTTGACATACGAATTGTTACGGGACTACGCTTATTGGCCACATATGTTGCAAGATGTTTGCACGTATTGTCAAGGATGTCTAATCTGTCCTCAATTCCAGCCACAGACACCCACTCATCGAGCGCCGCTGATGAAAAGGGGGATGTCCATGGCATGGTCAGACATCCAAATTGACTTCATCGGACCAGTAACAACCTCATCAAAAGGCAACAGATACATACTAACCGTGACTTGCTTGTTCACAAAATGGGTGGAATGTTTACCTTGTAAAACATGCAGTTCAAGCGTATGTGCATCTCTTCTCATTAACCACATATTTTCCAGGTTTAGTCTTCCCCAACGCATCGAGTCCGATCGTGGAAGTCATTTCACTAGTGAGGTGATGACAAAGATGTGGGAGATACTGGGGGTAAAGAGGAAGCTACATATAGCTTATCGGCCAGCCTCTAGTGGTGGAGTGGAACGCTACAACCTATCCGTTGTGAACATGAATCCGGTAAGGACTGGGATGTCAAATTGAACTCTGTCTACCTTTGACCCGGTAACGTATATTTTGTTTACTACTCATGATATTAATAAGATATTTCTCTCGGTATATAGCCAAGAGTTCCCATATTGTGGGAATATATAGTGTTAGGCGCCTCCATAATGCTGATTATTCTCTTAGTAAAGATGCATATTGTTAATGGAAGATCTGACATTATTTGAAAAGAGGACTAAACCCTTGGAAAGTTATTTTCCTTAGTCTGATTGCCGAGCTGAATATTTTATCATATGATTGGTCATAGGAAAACAGAGTCAAGGGATAACAGTTATTTTCCTGTAAATCCGCGTTTTATTGTTATAGCCTGTTTGATAACAGAAGATCCTAAGTTTCTCTTGGTATATGAGTCCGTTTGTTAAAAGTATGACACTGGTTGTCATAAATCAATAAACCATACTGTGCTGATCAGATAGGGGTGTGTTAACACCACCGTGTGGTACATTTTGGATGTTACGTTGTAACTTCATCATTTGTTTTGCAATTGTATTGTTTTTATATTCTTTGTTTTTATAATAAACAATATATATTTTTGCATATACAATTGTTCCTTTGTTTCACTGCTTGCACAAATCAAATTAAGATACTTGATAAAAAGAACTTAGAGGCGTTTTTATTTCCGCCTGAAGGATAATATAATTTTTATATATTTTTTTTATCCTCTCTTTTATATGAAGATTCTTTCATATAGAAGATATATGACAAAGTGTCCATGACAACAACCGCACCACCCTTGTCGACTGGCTTAGGCTAGTTTCACACTTGCGGCAGGACGGATCCGACATGCTGTTTACCATGTCGGATCCGTCCTGTGGCTGTTCGCCGTGCCCCCGCTCCGTCCCCATTGACTATAAGCGCAAACTAAGTCTGCATTAGAAATCATGCTGGGACCGGATGAATGGAAAATCTATAATGATATTTGCATGGGCCGTGTGTCTATAATGGGGATGGGGGCGGAGCTCCGGCGCAGCACGGCGGTGCACGGAGAAAGCCGCCGGACTAAAAAACCTGACATGCAGTAATTTTAGTCCGGCGGCCTTAAGCCGTGCACCGCCGTGCTGCGCCGGAGCTCCGCCCCCATCCCCATTATAGTCAATGGGGACGGAGCGGCGGCCCGGGGGCACGGCGAAACAGCCGCAGGACGGATCCGACATGGTGAACAGCCTGTCGGATCCGTCCTGCCGCAAGTGTGAAAATACCCTTAATAGTGAGGCTGTTGTCATGGCACAGTCCCTCAAGTGTTGTAACATCAGAGGTAGTCATGTTAGGATATTTTAGAGGCATGTTTGTTGCCTCATCACGCAAAGTAGCTATATCAACAGAGACAGCCTTCCTGAAAGTATCAAGTACAGGTAAATTACTATGTGGCGAGAAATCACTCTTATTGAAAAGTCCTAAAGACTTCAATCTTAATTAAGTGTGTGTAACTGTACCAGTCGATTGATCCATTGGAGGACGATCTGCAAACCAAACCTTAAGTTCGATGTTCCTATACAGGCGCTGCAGATCGACCTCCAAATGGAACCAATCAACCTTGGTAGAGGGACAAAAGGAAAGGCCCTTAGAGAGCACATCTGTGGTGTCTTTTACCACCCCTTCTGGTTCTTTTGCTGACATTGAACCCATCTCCAAAAAAGACTGAGTAGACGATGAACTTAAAGTGGCCACAGGCCCAGAGTGTCCAGATTGCTGATATTTTTTGTTAAGGTAAGAGGATATCTGTTTCTTTGTCAATCTGCCACGTGTAAATCTTACCCTTTGCGTAATCATCAGCGTCCCGCTGCCATTTTTTCCTTTTTGTAGCTTCTTGGTCTTGGAATTTAGACACACGGCCCATGCAAATATCATTATAGATTTTCCATTCATCCGGTCCCAGCATGATTTCTAATGCAGACTTAGTTTGCGCTTGCCGAGTCCTGCTATCAGCCAGTTCCTGTTGCAGATATTCCAGGTTAGGAAGGATTACATCAAAAGCATATTTATTAGAGATCTGGACAAATTTTTGTGCAAAAACTGATTCAGTAGGAAAAAGATTCAGCTTGAGTTGTGAGCGAATCCCTCTAGGGATTCTATGATCCTTGAAATATTGACCAAGGGTCATCAAATGTAAATCTGTGGATGCAATCTTCTTAGCATCAGCCTCATAACTTCTTTTTAAATCAATCAAGGTGGGAGTGGACAAAAATGAAGGCTCACTCACCAGACCCTGTAAAATCCTCTCCTCGTCCGCCCTGGTATACGTGAAAACATCGGGGGAATCCATGATGGTGATCCAGTAGACACAATGAAAATAATTTAAGCAAAAAGAAGTGACGCACAGGACTGGAGCAAACCACGGGGGAGGTGCTCTCAGTAAAAAGGAATCACGCTTCCTTTAGTTCAAATGGAAAATAGTAAAAAGATACTGGGCACTCTCTTTATATAGGAACCTCACAGTTTATTGTAAATAATACATATAGACAATTCATACAATAATATAATAAAACAATGTGACATAAAATCCAGATGATAAAAATACTAGATTCCTAAATATCTATTTAAAAACACTTTAAAATGTGACAACCTCTGATTGTTGGGGATAAATGTCTCTTTAAATAAATGTCCATCCAACTTATAGTTGGGATATGGTGAAACTCGCTCTTTGGGGTATATGGTGACCCCCAAGAAATTTCCTCCAAACGGAATAGAAACACAGCTATTAGATACAGTGATTTATTTGTGCGGCGTCCCGCTTTACTCACTGTTCAGCTGTGATGATATGCTCCGCTGCTGTGCCGGTACTTTGAATTTTCGTGTTCAGGGATATCATGTATTAGTCCCGTTCCCCTCTCTGTCTCTCAGGCGCCGCTCCGTCAGTGTAACAGCCGGCGCTTAGTAGGTTTACAGATTCCTTCTTCCGCGCTGGACTTTAATTGTGAATGAGCGTAATACACTCCTATGGAAGTCCTGTTGGAATGCGCGTCCGGTCTGTGATGAGACGGGGTTAGTCCGGGTATATGCAGTCCTTCAGTAGGTAGAGTCAATGTCCATCGGGGGGGTCCTAGCACCAAACGCGTTTCGGGGTCTGTTATCACCCCTTCCTCAGTGGTAATGAGTCCCCCTTCTAACTTTCTTTATATAGTCTTTGATAATTAGATTACCATCGTCTGCTGTGTAGTTTGGTCTTATTTCACAAGACCTGGTGTGGATTTCGAAAACGCCTACTTTCCCAAATAATCCGTCTTTATTCTCCATATTATATTTATTTGCGTGAGCGCTCTTTTTTCATTTTTCATTCATCTACAAACTCGTGTTTTCCCCACTAGTTGTAGAATTATATATTCAATTATCAATCAAAAAGTTCCAACAATCTGTTTCAATATATCTAAGGAGGTATATTACCATTTGTATAGTATATTGTCTGCAACAAAAAACCGCAATCAATCCTGCGGCCTTCATGCGGTTTTGTTCAGACTTCTTTTTGTTGCAAAAAATATGACATCCTATACATATTTTCACCCCAACTTTCTTTCTACTTAATTAATTGCATACATATACATATAGATTAATAAAAAATCTTCCAATTCTGATTTATATTATTTATTTTTACTTTAATTTTAAAAGGTATTTTCATAAGGTAGGAGCGAGTGTGTGGATATGAAGATTGTATATGAGCTGTGTCGGATCCATGACTGAAGGACCGGTGGAGGTCCGCCGCGGAGGACCGGACCCCCCAGAAACGTATTCACTGGGAAGGATCCCGTCATCCGCCGCGGGCCCCCACCCATCTCACAAGAATCCGAATAATTCGAACTCTGCGTTCAGTCCTCACAGCACAAGTGTGTTTAACTCATATATTCTCTGCGTCTCCACCCTCGACAATTTGCTTATATGATCCCCCCCCCTCCATTCTTTGGTCACCTTATCAATTGCAGCAAATTTTATCCCAGACGGATTCTGATTGTGTGACACTTTAAAATGTTTAGACAATATGTGTGTCTCCAATCCTTTTTTAATGTTGGCTACGTGTTCAGAGATACGCTTTTTACAAGTCCTTTTTGTCCTCCCCACATATTGTTTCCCACATGGGCATTCTATTATATATATTACGTTTTCGGAACTGCAGGATAAGAAGTCCTTTATAACGTGTTTATGTTGATTCACTGATGAAATCACTTCTCCTGTTTTGCGTGGGAATGTGGTAATTTTGCAATTCCCGCATTGTCCACACCTGTAGAATCCGTCCATGTGGATCCAATTTTGTATGGAAGGTTCGATTCTCTTATCCTTTTTTATTGTCGGTGCCACCATATTCGCCAGGTTAGGGCCTTAGTGAAGGTAATGCATGGATTGGATGAAAATAAGGTGCAAGCTGAGCGAGTCCAAATAGACAGCAAACAAAAAATAATCACAGCAGCACAAGACCGATGATGTGGGTGCAAGAAATTCTCACAGCCGCAGGCTCAAACGGCTATTGGTAAATATAACTTCAAAAGGATGAGGCAGCACTCCAAGCATAAAGTGAAAAAATAGTGGATCTTTTATTCCCCCCTGCAACGTTTCAACCGCTCAATGCGGTCTTTCTCAAGCATAAAACAAGGTGTCATACAAGGGTATATATACCCAGAATACATAGCAGCAAATCAAGTGATAATAATTCAATTAGAAAAATATATAAATATAAAAGACAGTTTAAAATACAACAAGTATCTCAATATTGTGAAAAATATATCACGATCACTCTGTCTCCTAAACCTGAATACAGTGACCGTTTAGGGTGTCTTTATGCATTCATCTGTCTGTTTTTTTTTTACCCCTTTTCTATAATGTTGTGCCCTTTGCTTCTCCCCCTCCCGTTCTATTTTGGCTGCGCCGGCCCTGTTTCTCTAGCTTGGGCTCGTCTTTGCCTGCGGTGGGTGGCTTGTAGTTGCTGGGGCAGCGACGCCAGTATTGCTGGCTTCGTTGGCCGGGAGGCGCTTGCCCTTCCCCGCTGGCGTGACGGCGCCCGACGCCGCCCCTGGACTGGTCACGTGATAGTCGCATGGATCATGTGACTGCTCACGTGTCCTGTGTGACGTCTCTTGGCTGCGTCTGTGTGGGCGATGTTGCTGGGATTCCGGGCATGCGCAGTCCGATTGTGAGGACGCAGACTTTTGGCGCCGTAATCCTGTCACTGCCTAGTGAGTTTTTTAACTTTATTGATTATGACTATTGTCAACACGGACACACAGGTGATATCACATTGTAATGATGTATCATGTTTACACAATTTAAGGTACAGCTATGTGTGGATTATGATTATTATTGATTTACACGATGGATTATACTATGTAAACCACTATTGATATATTTTTCACAATATTGAGATGCTTGTTGTATTTTACACTGTCTTTTATATTTATATATTTTTCTAATTGAATTATTATCACTTGATTTGCTGCTATGTATTCTGGGTATATATACCCTTGTATGACATCTTGTTTTATGCTTGAGAAAGACCGCATTGAGCGGTTGAAACGTTGCAGAGGGGAATAAAAGATCCACTATTTTTTCACTTTATACTTGGAGTGCTGCCTCATCCTTTTGAAGTTATATTTACCAATAGCCGTTTGAGCCTGCGGCTGTGAGGATTTTTTGCACCCACATCATCGGTCTTGTGCTGCTGTGATTATTTTATGTTTGTTTTATATATATATATATATATATATTTATATATATATATATATATATATATTTATATATATATATATATATCTTTTACCGCATATATATACACTCACCTAAAGAATTATTAGGAACACCATACTAATATGGTGTTGGACCCCCTTTTGCCTTCAGAACTGCCTTAATTCTACGTGGCTTTGATTCAACAAGGTGCTGATAGCATTCTTTAGAAATGTTGGCCCATATTGATAGGATAGCATCTTGCAGTTGATGGAGATTTGAGGGATGCACATCCATGGCACGAAGCTCCCGTTCCACCACATCCCAAAGATGCTCTATTGGGTTGAGATCTGGTGACTGTGGGGGCCATTTTAGTACAGTGAACTCATTGTAATGTTCAAGAAACCATTTTTCCAGTCTTCAACAGTCCAATTTTGGTGAGCTCGTGCAAATTGTAGCCTCTTTTTCCTATTTGTAGTGGAGATGAGTGGTACCCAGTGGGGTCTTCTGCTGTTGTAGCCCATCCGCCTCTAGGTTGTGCGTGTTGTGGCTTCACAAATGCTTTGCTGCATACCTCGGTTGTAACGAGTGGTTATTTCAGTCAACGTTGCTCTTCTATCAGCTTGAATACGTCGGCCCATTCTCCTCTGACCTCTAGCATCAACAAGGCATTTTCGCCCATAGGACTGCCACATACTGGATGTTTTCCCTTTTCACACCATTCTTTGTAAACCCTAGAAATGGTTTGTGCGTGAAAATCCCAGTAACTGAGCAGATTGTGAAATACTCAGATCGGCCCGTCTGGCACCAACAACCATGCCATGCTCAAAATTGCTTAAATCACCTTTCTTTCCCATTCTGACATTCAGTTTGGAGTTCAGGAGATTGTCTTGACCAGGACCACAACCCTACATGCATTGAAGCAACTGCCATGTGATTGGTTGACTAGATAATCGCATTAATGAGAAATAGAACAGGTGTTCCTAATAATTCTTTAGGTGAGTGTATATATATATATATTTTTCTTTTACTGTATGTTTTTTACTGCATAAATACTTTTATTGCATATGAATTTATACTGCTAATTCTTCTATAATTATCTTACACGCACCCCAAAACAGATACCTATATCCCAATTTTTTTTACCCGCAGCTATGTAATTAATTATTTAATTAATTAACTAATTATTGTATTATAAACCCCTCTTTTTACTTAAACTGGCATCATCTTTATACATACATATATATTTATATTTATATTTATTTTATTACCGTCTTATCTTCCAGTCATCATTTATGTCTTATATATATGTACCCAACCATCCACTCATGTCTATTTGCATGTAAGCTTGAACGACCCTCCTCCTGATGGTCATATCACCATTATTAATACTACTATTATTTCTCTTATCATGAGCTTCGGAATTATTACACCCACCAGTGTGTTCTGATTATTGTGATTTTTATAACTGTATGTATATGTTTTTTTAGACTTAAAAAAGGGGTCCACAGAACCCCGAAACGCGTTGTCACAGTAACAATAAAAACCTATTGGTTTGCAAAATTCTGGTTGTGTCTTTGCGCCTAATGTCCACCCCTCCACTCGACCTCCAAGTCCTCTGAAGCAGAGGACATAGACGAGGGGGCCCCAACCTCTAGACTTAATATTGATGTTAATGTTTTGTCAGAGGGAGAAATAATTGAAGATGGGAAAAAATATAACTTTTCATCTGAAGATATGGAGGAATTGTTAGGGGCTGTTAGAGCCACTATGGGTATCAAGGATATCCAGAAGCCCCGGTCTGTTCAGGACGTAATGTTTGGGGGATTACGTGTAAAAAACTCTCATGTATTCCCGGTCAACGAAAACATCAGGGACATGATAATGGATGAATGGACAGATCCTGAAAAAAAGTTGGGTGTCTCCAGGGAATTTAAAAATAGATTGTTATTTGACCAGTCTGAAACTAAGATTTTTAACGAGACCCCAAAAATTGATATTAAGGTCGCAAAAGTGGTCAAAAAACTTCCCTACCCTTCGAGGATTCCTCACAGTTACAGGATCCCATGGAAAGAAAAGCAGATGCACTTCTGAAGAAAAGCTGGGAGGCCTCTATGTTCGGGGTGAAAACAAACATAGCGGCAACCTCCGTGCCCAGGTCCATGTATGAATTAGAAGACCACATAAAAAATAACTCCAAGAGAGGAAATTTTAAACTCCATTCCCCTCCTTAAATCAGCAACAACATTTCTAGTGGACGCTTCTGCCGAATCTGTCAGATTCGCTGCAAAAGATGGGGCCCTGTCAAATTCAGCCAGAAGAGCTCTATGGATGAAATCCTGGGGAGGCGACAATGCATTTAAGGCAAAATTGTTCTCCATCGCCTTCTCAGGAGAGTATGTATTTGGTCCAGTTCTAGATGCTATTCTAGAGAAGGCTGCTGATAAGAAAAAGGGTTTTCCTAAGGTGAATAAAAGGAAGCCTTTTTGTCCCTTTAATTTGCAGTCTAAACCTTACAGAGGTAAGGGCAAGACAGTACTTTGGAGTTACCAAAAAGGAGGCAGGGAATGTGGGTTTTTCCTCAATCCCCATAACAAACAAAACAACAAACAATGACGCCAAAGTTGGAGGAAGGTTGAGGAAATTTCTAACCCAGTGGGAATCAGTCACCCAAAATGCCTGGGCCCTAAATATCATCAGAGATGGATACAAGATAGAATTTTCCTCAAAACCTCCAAAAAGATACCAAATAACGACTCACGTGCTATCAAAGCTAGGCTGGATAACAAACATAAACATAAAAAGTCCTGCCTAGTACCATCATCAAAAGGGAAGTTCTTAGGGGTAATACTGGATTGAAAATGCCAGTCGTCATCCCTCCCACAGGAAAAGATGGAATCTTTCAGGGAGAGACTAAAAAACTTCCAAGCTCAAAAAGAGTGCTCTAATAGAAAAGCTATGGGCATCCTGGGACTGATGACGTCCTGCATTCCAGCAGTAGTATGGTATCAGCCCCACACCAGAATAACACAATCCTGGATCCTGAGAAAATGGAACAGAAAACAGGAAAAGAAGGATAAGAATCCCTTACCATGTAAAGTTAGATCTGAACTGGTGGAAGGAAATGGCAAATTTACTAAAAGTGGTAAGCTGGTGGACAACGCCACAAATACAGATAATGACCGATGCAAGCGGCTACGGATGGGGGGCAAAGGTAGCCTCCACAAACTGGCAGGGAAGGTGGTCAGAAGAAGTAGGGAAAAGATCCTCAAACTACAGGGAGCTACGAGCAGTCTGGGAGACCCTAAAGGTCTACTAGCAGTACTACTAACAGAATTGGGCAGAAAAGAATGTCCTCTCAATTACAGCAGTCCATCTCAAGGGTTTAGAAAATGTAGAAGCAGATTATCTGAGTAGAACAACGCTGGACCTAGGGGAATGGTCCTTAAACCAAGAAATCTCCCAACAGATCTGCAAAAAATGGGGCTTACCGCATATAGACCTGTTCGCCTCTCAGACAAAAGCAAAAATAGGATGCTTTTGGTCCCTAAATCCCAGGGAAAAACCGTGGGTGGTAGACGCCTTTTCGATAAAATGGTCATGGCATCTGGCATATGCTTTCCCACCATGGACCCTAATTCCTCAGGTCCTGCAAAAAATTCTAAGGGATCCGGTAACCATGATAATAATAGTTCCCTACTGGCCAAAGAGAGGCTGGTTCGCCATCCTGAAGAAACTAGCCCTAGAGGAACCGTTGGAAATACCGATGCTGGGGAACGTTCTGTCTCAGGGACCAATTTTTCATCAGAATACCATTTTTTTTCAAGCTGTCAGCCTGGATCCTGAGCGCAAAATCTTGAGAGGCAAAGGTCTTTCGGACAAGGTTATTAGTACACTAAAAGCTAGTAGGAAAAAGGTTTCCTCAGCTATCTACCTCAAAATCTGGAGAAGATACTGTAGTTGGTTAGGGGATACTTCCCCGAATATGTCATCCCCATGTATCCAGAATATCTTGGATTTCCTTCAGAGGGGATTAGATTTGGGCCTTAGACCAAGTACTCTCAAAGTCCAGGTCTCCGCCCTGGGTGCATTCTACGATTTTAATCTGGCTAATCATAGATGGATAAGAAGATTTATAAGAGCCACTTCCAGATTAAGACCATCGTTAACTCCTAGGACCCCTCTCTGGGACCTAAACTTGGTTCTGAGGGGTCTGGTGAAGTCTCCTTTTACCCCTACATCGGATATTTCCATAAAACACCTTTCATTTAATGTAGCCTTCCTTACAACTAGATGCCTGGGGGAAATTCAGGCCCTCTCTTGTAGGGAACCCTATCTTACAATATGTCCTGATAGGATTGTGCTTATATTAGATCCTGGTTTTCTTCCAAAAGTAGTCTCTGACTTCCATAGAGACCAGGAGATAATCTTACCTTCTTTTTGCCCGGATCCCCAAAATCCAACAGAAGAACATTTTCATCTCCTAGATGTCAGGGAAAAAGTTATCCAATACCTGGCAGCATCTAGGGAATTCAGAAAGGACGATAACCTCCTAATTCAGTTTTCAGGTCAAAACAAGGGGAAGAAGGTTTCCAAAGCCTCTATAGGATGTTGGATAAAGAACACAATATCCTGTTGTTACTCCCTAATGTGCCTTACGGGGCCTTCTAACATTAGAGCCCATTCCACCAGGGTAATGGCATCTTCCTGGGCTGTAAAAACTGTTGTATCTCTAGAAAAAATTTGTAAGGCCGCTACTTTAATAAATGTATTTATACTTGACCAACATAATCGTTTAAATGTCTCTGCTTCTACAGTCGTGGCCAAAAGTTTTGAGAATTACATAAATATTGGAAATTGGAAAAGTTGCTGCTTAGGTTTTTATAATAGCAATTTGCATATACTCCAGAATGTTATGAAGAGTGATCAGATGAATTGCATAGTCCTTCTTTGCCATGAAAATTAACTTAATCCCAAAAAAAACCTTTCCACTGCATTTCATTGCTGTCATTAAAGGACCTGCTGAAATCATTTCAGTAATCGTCTTGTTAACTCAGGTGAGAATGTTGACGAGCACAAGGCTGGAGATCATTATGTCAGGCTGATTGGGTTAAAATGGCAGACTTGACATGTTAAAAGGAGGGTGATGCTTGAAATCATTGTTCTTCCCTTGTTAACCATGGTGACCTGCAAAGAAACGCGTGCAGCCATCATTGCGTTGCACAAAAATGGCTTCACAGGCAAGGATATTGTGGCTACTAAGATTGCACCTCAATCAACAATTTATAGGATCATCAAGAACTTCAAGGAAGGAGGTTCAATTCTTGTTAAGAAGGCTTCAGGGCGTCCAAGAAAGTCCAGCAAGTGCCAGGATCGTCTCCTAAAGAGGTTTCAGCTGCGGGATCGGAGTGCCACCAGTGCAGAGCTTGCTCAGGAATGGCAGCAGGCACGCACAGTGAGGCGAAGACTTTTGGAAGATGGCCTGGTGTCAAGAAGGGCAGCAAAGAAGCCACTTCTCTCCAAAAATAACATCAGGGACAGATTGATCTTCTGCAGAAAGTTTGGTGAATGGACTGCTGAGGACTGGGGCAAAGTCATATTCTCCAATGAAGCCTCTTTCCGATTGTTTGGGGCATCTGGAAAAAGGCTTGTCCGGAGAAGAAAAGGTGAGCGCTACCATCAGTCCTGTGTCATGCCAACAGTAAAGCATCCTGAGACCATTCATGTGTGGGGTTGCTTCTCATCCAAGGGAGTGGGCTCACTCACAATTTTGCCCAAAAACACAGCCATGAATAAAGAATGGTACCAAAACACCCTCCAACAGCAACTTCTTCCAACAATCCAACAACAGTTTGGTGAAGAAGAATGCATTTTCTAGCACGATGGAGCACCGTGCAATAAGGCAAAAGTGATAACTAAGTGGCTCGGGGACCAAAACATTGACATTTTGGGTCCATGGCCTGGAAACTCCCCAGATCTTAATCCCATTGAGAACTTGTGGTCAATCCTCAAGAGGCGAGTGGACAAACAAAAACCCACTAATTCTGACAAACTCCAAGAAGTGATTATGAAAGAATGGGTTGCTATCAGTCAGGAATTGGCCCAGAAGTTGATTGAGAGCATGCCCAGTCGAATTGCAGAGGTCCTGAAAAAGAAGGGCCAACACTGCAAATAGTGACTCTTTGCATAAATGTCATGTAATTGTCGATAAAAGCCTTTGAAACATATGAAGTGCGTGTAATTATATTTCACTACATCACAGAAACAACTGAAACAAAGATCTAAAAGCAGTTTAGCAGCAAACTTTGTGAAAACTAATATTTGTGTCATTCTCAAAACTTTTGGCCACGACTGTACAGACCTGACCTTTGGCCAGACTGTTCTGCAAGCAGTAGCCCACACTACCATTTTATCTGGTAGTTCTCATGTGTAGCCGTCATGGTGGATGAAATGGAAAACCGGAGTTAGAATTACCGATAATTCTGTTTCCTTGAATCCACCATGACGGCTCGTATATTCCCTCCCTAAATTATTCTAAAATGGAGTATGAAGTAATACTCAAAAAAAAATTTAAAAAATTATTCTCACACCCACTTGGGTAATTTGTAAACACTGACGGGTGAGTGTGGGTGGTGGCTTTTAAACTCTTTGTGTTCCTGCCCCTATAGAGGTCAAGGCATCAATCTCATGTGTAGCCGTCATGGTGGATTCAAGGAAACAGAATTACCGGTAAGTCTAACTCCGGTTTTTCTCCACTGTATTCACTGAGGAAAATAAACTTTCAGATGAAATGCAGAATGTAAAAGTAAATTCCCCATTAAACGTGCCCTGTCTGACCCAGAAAGAAGTACAGTGGCATCTTAAAAAGATTAAAATAGACAAATTGCCAGGACCAGATGACATACACCTCCGTATCCTAAGAGAATTAAGTAATGTCTAGCCAGACTCTTATTTCTGATATTTAAGGACTCTATACTGACAGGCAGTGTTCCACAGGATTGGCGCATAGCAAATTTGGTGCCAATATTCAAAAAGGGTAAAAAAACAGGGCCCGGAAACTATAGGCCGGTAAGTTTAACACCTGTCGTGGGTAAACTGTTTGAAGGTTTTCTAAGAGATGCTATCTTGGAGTACCTCAGTGAAAATAAGCAAATAACGCCATATCAGCATGGCTTCATGAGGGATCGGTCATGTCAAACTAATTTAATCAGTTTCCATGAGGAGGTAAGTTCTAGACTTGACAGCAGCAAATCAATGGATGTTGTATATCTGGACTTCTCCAAAGCATTTGACACTGTACCGCATTAATCGTTAGTATATAAAATGAGAATGCTTGGAATGGGAGAAATATCTGTATGTTTGTAAGTAACTGACTCAGTGATAGAAAACAGAGGGTGGTTATTAATGGTACACACTCAGATTGGGTCACTGTCGCTAGTGGAGTACCTCAGTGGTCAGTATTGGGCCCTATTCGTTTCAATATATTTATTAATGATCTCGTAGAAGGCTTGCACAGTAAAATGTAAATTTTTGCAGATGACACTAAACTGTGTAAAGTATATAACAGGGAAGGGGACAGTATACTGCTACAGGGGGATCTGGATAGATTGGAGGCTTGGGCAGATAAGTGGCAGATGAGGTTTAACACTGACAAATGTAAAGTTATGCACAAGGGAAAGAATAATGCAAGTCACCCGTACATACTAAATGGTAAAACACTGACATGGATAAGGACTTAGGAATTTTAGTGAACTAACTAAGCTGTATAAACCAGTGTCAGTCAACTGCTGCCAAGGCCAATAAGATAATGGGTTGCATAAAAAGGGGCATAGATGCCCATGATGAGAAAATAGTCCTACCACTTTACAAATCACTAGTCAGACCACACATGGAGTACTTAATACCACAATAAAGAAAAAGAGTGCTTGACACACCGGTATGAGAAAATACAAATCAATTTTATTCAATATCCATAAAAGACATACATAATGCATATTATAAGATAAAAAATGAGCAGGGACCACCACAATCCTACATCACACTGCTACCCGTCCCCATCCATAAGACGGACGTAGGTGAATCTCCATGTATGTGATATAAAGAGAGATGATATTTTATCCTAAAGGATATAGTACTAGAAACATGGAGAGTATATATCACACAGGTTCACTAGCCTCAATACTTCAGTATGCATTAATACCAAAAATAGCAGACACAAGATCCAACACTATAAGGTAACGCAAGTGTATATAGGGCTACATACCTACAGAATAGGGACAGGTGACAGGGCAATGGCGCTCCTCAACGCGCGTTTCGCGTATAGTTGCTTCCTCAGGAGGAGTTAAAGACCAGGGAGGGGGAAAGCACTAATAAGGCGCCGATAGCCAATCCTGTGTCTATAATAGCGTCATGTGATTCTCTAAGAAATTCCGCGTCATCACGGCGGCGCATGACCAATCAGCGTCCGCCACGTCATGTAACTTCCGCCCTCTCCCTGAGGCCAGTGGAGGAGAGGGCGGTCACGCATTCAATGATGCTGATCGCCGTCGCCACCAACGTCCTACACAAGAGAGAGAGGGCGGAAGAAGACGTCCGGATCCAACGGTCATGCGCACAGATGCCACAAGATATGAAGAATCAATGAAGCTCCATCAATAGTACATAGTAATCTAATCCTAGTGTGTATACAGTAATTTAATGTTTTCTTCACAAATACGTGGAAGTCTCATATTTTAACCATGATACAGTAAACATTACAATTTAAGACAAAGTGTTATACTCATCAATATATAATAATTACAGTGATCTATATATAATATGAAAAAGTTAATTCATTCCACATGATGATATATGACAAAAAATAAAAAAAATTGATAATAAAGCAATTAGTGCCCATAGTATTTATTCAACTGTGACTCCATTCCTTCCGCCCTCCCTCAGAGGCCAGTGGGGGAGAGGGCGGTCACACATTCTATGATGTCGATCGCCATCGCCACCACCGCCCTACAAAAAAGAGAGAGAAAGGGCGGAAGGAAAACGTCCAGACCTAATGTCAGGCACGTTAGTGTCACAGAAAATAGTAAATATATAAAACTCAATCATAAGTATATATGAATCTAATCAAAATGTATCCATATACTAATATTTTTTACATAAATACGTGAAAGTGCCATAATTTGCACATAATAGGACGAACACACCGATCAAGATATAGTGTCATTTTCATAAGTGTACATAAAACATAATGATCATGGCATTACCTTATACAATCCAAAGCTCATCCTGCATGATGAGATAAAACATAAAACTTAAAACCAAGTGATATCCACGTGTAACAAGATTATGGAAGATCACATATCATCCATAAATACATTTATATAAATTAAATATACATACTAAAGTGCTTAGTGCAGTGAAATTGTTCGAATAACACATTGCTCTGGACCACAAAGACCCATATTGGACACATCACAGTTATCAGGGACCACCACATATGAGAGCACGGACTGATCCATTCAATGGTAGCAGAATTCATGACATCGGAATTGCACAAAAAGACGGACATTCAGGACAAATCGGCAGACTAGAGAGTAGAAACAACACATCATTATACATGTATATGCATCACTAAGACCCCATAATAAAAAATGGGTCAAATCACCCATTACCCCTAAAATGATGCCACTATTTAGAGAAAGGAGCCAAAGCCAAAGCTCTCATTTAATCCTTTTGGGGTCAGGGTTTTGAGCCTGAAAATCCACCTGGTCTCAATCTGGGCCAGGATTTTGCTGTAATTGCCCCCCCTGATCCCCAAATGCACTCTGTCTATGCCCCTAAAACGCAGACCCCTAGGATTGCTCTGATGGAATATTTTAAAATGCTTTGGGAGGGTTTTTAGATCACTCAGGTTCAAGACATCTACCGCCTTTTCAATGTCCCTCACATGTTCCCTTACTCTTTTCCGGAATTCTCTTGTTGTTAGGCCAATATATATCTTATTACAGGGACAAACTGCATAATAAATAATTCCGGTGGTCGTACAAGAGATGTACTCACGAATCTCATATGTTTGGGTATGGTCAGAGTTGGTAAAGTTGATTGCTTTATCTAGATTGGCACATGCCTTACATCCCCCACAGGGATATGATCCTTTTATCATGATGGATTGTCCTACTCTAGTCTCAGGGATGTAGTGACTACGCACCAGCAAATCTTTGAGATTTTTGGAGCGTCTCGCGGTCAATAGTGGTTTGTTCGAAATACACTGACTTAGCTTCACATCCGTTTGCAGAATATCCCAGTGTTTATTCAGAATTTGATATAGCTCTTTCCACTGTTTATTATAATTGGTAATAAATCTAATATCTAGACTACCAGTCAGTGTGGTTTTCACCAACTTCTCTTCATCATTAGGGCACAACAATTTTTCTCTTTTGCGTGCTTTGGCTGTTTGAAAGCCCCTCTTTATCTGCCTATTACTGTAGCCTCTTTCCTTAAAGCGCGACTGTAGTTTCTCTGATTCCATACGGAAACTTTCCTCATTTGAACAAATCCTTTTGAGACGCACAAATTGGCCCTTAGGAGGGTTTGCAATTTAAATATCCAAAACATCTCTCTCTTCTGTAGAGTCCTAAATCTATCCGAAGTTGTTTCTATAACGGTTTCAGTGGGTGTGATTGTCAATCTGGATGGGTCTTTTTTATGGGAGGTCAGGAAATGACGGGACACACTGTGTTTGAGGTAGCCCCGTGAGATGTTCCAGCGGTGTTTATTAAGTCTTTCTCTTAGTGACTGGATGGTGCGGCCTACATATTGTAGCCCCCACTCGCACTCCATCACATATATAACATAGGAAGATGAGCAATTCAGAAGACTTTTAATTGGGTATTCCTCCCCCGTCACATTGCTCTTAAATGACTGTCTACGATTTTAAATATTACTACAGCATTTGCATAGTTTGTGATTGCATTTGTAAGTGCCTGTAAATTTCAAATGGCCTGTTGCACCAGCTAAGGTTGTGGTAGCACTCTTCTTCCTCTTCAGTTTACTCGGTGCAAGTACATTCTTTATTATAAAAAACATCAGTACAGAAACATTATTGTTATTGTTTCTGTTTTTGTTTTAGTATTTATCTCATCTATTATGATTATTATTAAGTAATTTTTTTATATATATACATTTTTTATCCTCTATGTATTTTCCCTATGTGTATTTTTTTGATACTATCATTTTGATACCATGTTTTACATATATATATACATAAGATATACTTTCTTTATACACAGGTGTATATTTATTATTTTATCAGTGTATGCTTTGGTATCTATATTTATGCGTATTTATTTATTTATGTATTTATCATCATAATCTATTTGTTTGTTATATTATTATAGGGGAGCACCAATTTTGTGCTTTCCCAACACATGTTTCTCCTTTTTTACTTAATCTTTATTTTAGACTTGATAAAGGGGACCCTAGCACCCTGAAACGCGTTGTCTTACGAATAAATGGAATACTGCTGAAATCAAAATATTGCCTTTGACCGGTTGTTTCGTGCGCCCTCTGTGGTCCACACGCTCTACCTAAGGTCCAGCGTACTCTTCTTTATGTGAGTATAAGGGCAAAGATACATATAGAAATAAAAAGTTGGATATGTCAAAAAACACATAAACTGTTTTAAAAGTATATCTGAGCAAAGATCAGTAATGCAGGATTAAATCATGTTTGCGATTTGACCCTGCTGGGACTCGGGAACCAATACAAAAAATCCAGTAGGACTCCCTCTTAAGGAGCTTACGCTTGTAGTCACCACCTCTGGCAGAAGGATTAACCCTTTCTAGGGCCTGAACCTGAGAACCTGCGGTATCTCCTTGATGAGTGACCGCGAAATGTAGACTGGCCGCTGAAACATTTCTCTCTCTGGTATGTGGGATGTCTGAGAGATGTTTACAGATTCTGACTTTTAAACTATTGGTTATTAAAGGAATTGTGAGTTGCTGTTGAAACAACTGCTGAACCTGTTTTAATGTAATTGCAGCACGTACAAATGCGGTGGAAGCATTTAAATGTGCCTTTGTGTCTCAACCAAGCACTTTTTTCTTTTTTACTGGTGTCACTATCAGTAAAAAGACTTGGGCTAATTTTTTGTGCAATAGTCGGTGCGCGACGTGCAATGAATCTGACACCTGCTGAGCTGTCAGACCACTCTTCGTCACAATTTAGAACAGATAGGTGTTTAGTAACTATGTCGCAAATTCGTGAAAATTCCAAACTGTAGTTGGTGACGAAACAGGGAACATTTTTTGCGGCTGCATTGGTTTGTCTATTTATACATGAAAGTAGGTCGGGTTGTGCTTTGTCCGGGATAACAAGCCTGTCTCTGGGTCTATTTAATGTGTTGGCCCTAGCTCGATCTAAAGTCCAAGGAGGGTACCTGCGCTCCGCAAGTCTCATGGCCACTATCTCCATCTCCATTTTTAATTTGTCATCTTTAGAACAATTTCTTTTGGCCCGAATAAATTCCCCTTTAGGGATATTACGGACCACATGTGGAGGATGGCAAGATGTGGCCATGAGAGTTGTATTACCTGACTTGTCCTTGCGATAGGTGCTAGAGTGGACTTGATGAGTCGCAGAGTCACCCTCCAAAGAGAGATCAAGAAAGGCAAAGGTGGTAATGCCATGTGAAATAGTGAATTTTAGACAGCAATGGTTATTATTGAGAAAGGTCCCAAAAGATGGCACGGCCGCAGAATCGCCTGACCACACGAACAGCAGGTCATCGATATAGCGACCGTACCATCTCAGGGAACCGTTCCAAGGGTTATCTGCTGAAAATAAAAAGTGACATTCCCACCATGCCATATAAATTTCGCCCCCATGGAAACTCCTGTCAATTGCAAGAAGTAACGTTGCGAGAACATAAAGACATTATGTTTTAGCAGAAAGAGCACAACCCGACAAACAAAATCCTGGAAGGTAGGAGAAAAGCTAGAATAGACATTCAAAAACCAAGCTAAGGAAACCATAGCCAAATTGTGAGGGATGACCGTATATAGGGATGTGACATCCGCTGTGATCCAAGAGAAGTGCTGTTCCCATTTAAAATCATAAAATGCTTGCAGCACTGCTCTAGTATCCTGCAGATAGCCAGGTATGGATTGAACCAGCGGCTGGAGGATACTGTCCACCCAGGCGGACAATCTCTCTGTGAAGGAGCCTATGCCAGTGACTATGGGCCTCATGGCTGGAGGAAAACCTCCCTTATGAATTTTTGGTAGGGAATGGAAAATTGGAACCACTGGATGTTGGATAAATATATAGTCCAGTTGTTTTTGGTTAATGAAACCATGTTCCAAGCCATGAGTCAATAGTCGCAGCATCTCCTGTTGATAGGTGGGGGTGGGGTTGTGGTCGAGCTCAAGGTAGGTACTATTATCCTCTAAAATAGCGAGGTTTTGCTTTTTATAAATGTAACTATCTAGGACCACCACAGCCCCACCCTTGTCCGATCCTTCAGAAGCATCAGCTCTTTAAGAGCCTTATTTTCTTTGTAAGACAAATTGTCACATTTCTGAGCAATATCCTGTGAGGACACTTTATCATTTAAGGTGACCAAGTCCCTTTCTACAAGCTCCTGGAAACGATCTAACACAGGAGACTGTGACTGCACAGGATAGAAGTCACGGTTAGATGTAACAAAATTGTGTGCAAAATTATTATTTTCTTTTTCTTCATTCTGTAGGGGACAGCATTGTTGCATATAAGAAAGATTGGAAAGTTCCTCAAAGGAAAGAGCCGAGGTGCTGTGCGTGCTGGTTGAGTCATTTTCATGTGATGTGGCCCCCCTGGGATCCTCACATTTGGATGGATCCGATTGATGAAAGTTGTAACGGACCGTTTCAGCAGACAAGGGGTTAAAATCCGTTTAGGCGATAAGCCCCTTTCTGAGAGACAGGCACAGCTACTGCAGAACACCAAACTCCCGAACTGGATACAAAGTAGCACTCCAAACTGGAACCTCACGAATAGCTGCTAGCAGACGAACAGGGATCAGCTTACACTTCTGGCAATCGGTCTCTAACAGCATACAGCGGATCCCCCCAATAACGAGACAAGGCTCCCTGTTGAGGGTCAAGCAGTGGTCTGACTGTACTTCACGTACAGCCTCTTTTATTCATAAACCACAAACATAGTACTGCCCACAGGGGTTTGAAATACAACCAATCAGTAATTTACAACACATACAATGTAACTACAGCAACCAATCGTTCACACCCCCAGAGGACCAGAAGGAAGACTGTGACATAGGACAAATACAACATATCCCCACAATGCATCATGGTCTCCTCCTCTCTGTCCCGGAGACAACCTGAGGAGCAATCCAATTATCTCTGAGGACAAAGGGAGATCGCCAATACACATGTGAGGACAACAGAACAGACATCACCATTTAAACACACAATGGGACAATGGCACAATAGAAACACACCCAGCATTTCCTCCCAAGCTGACAAGTTACACTTATTATAAATTGTTACAACTTTGTGAGTTTACATTGGCCATACATATAACTTACATCAATTTAAACAGTATAACTTGGGGACAAACCTATCCAAAATTCACTTGAATAGGTTCAGGGGTTTAAAAGTTAGTATATGGCCCATAATCCAGGGGCAAGAGGCCAGCGGCCAGTCCTCTCCAAAACCCAGTGGCGAGGTTGGTTTCGCCACAAAAGTGTTTTTTCAGAGTAAGATTACGAGCCAGTCTATTGATGTCAAGAATGGTGTGGTACAGATTGAAATGGTGAGTTGGAGAGAAGGAGAGACCTCTAGACAGAATATTTATTTGTGATTGACTTAGACATCGCGAAGATATGTTCACCACTTGGGATGTACTCACGGTCTCCTGGTGCGTGAAGGGTAGCGATTGGTTCTTGGCGTGCTTGCGCCCGGCCCTGCGTTTTTTGACTTCCTTGCTTGTGAAAAATCTGGTTCACAGGAAGCGCTGTGTGTGGCCTGCTGTATTTCGCCCACCTGAGCATTCGGGAGATTGGAGGCAGAATCGGATGACTCCGGATCTGTAGAGCTAAAGGCAACTCTGGGAGATCTCGGTTTTTTGCCGCAATAATTTTTGCGCATAATCGAGTGCGGCATGTTGGCCCTATTTTCGGACCAATTATACACTGTGTTGCCTTTGTAATCTTGAAGATCGCGGGCAAATTTTCCTTGCTTGACTGTCATGAGGCTCTCTTCCATTTTATTAAGGTTTTATTAAGGTTATCTTGTAAGCCAGCATCCATTTCTTTGAAGATATCCAAATGTGAGAAGGGTATGATTAACTCTTGCGTGGCCTTAATTTCTTCCCTTAGATTACAAAGGGCTTCTTCCTCATGTGACACTATCAGGCCCATAAGTTTGATGGAGCAATCAGATATATCATGCCACTGGGATACAAAGCCATCAGAGTAAAGAGTAGTGGTTTTTTTGCGTAATCTGAGTCCACGAGGAATCATATTTTTCTCAATATAACGTTGGAGCGAGGTTCAGTCCCACCAGGTTCGCATTTCTTTTATTAATAATTTCTCCAGGGAGGTCATCTGAACTTTGAGTTCTAAAATGTCCTGGGAATCCTTGTCTTTGCTGTTGAAAATTGCATCCATTTTCTTAAGACGTTCGTTGCAGTCATCTATAATACGAAGAGATGAGTGGTTCATATTCAGCTATACAATATGATGCAGCCGTTGGAAATATATAAGCTGTAGTGTAGGAATATATATTCAGAACATAAGATCAGGGAGCGACACGCCAAGTTTCCAAGTGATGAAAGCACAAAAGTATAAAAGTTCCGTAGGCGGCGCTCACCTGGTCAGTCTTGCAGTGGAAGCACGGACGGTGCTTGGAAGGGGCACCAGTTGCAAACTGTATAAAAATAAGACGGGATGTCCAGCTTTCCAAAAAAGACATTGTTCTTTATTCCAAAATGACACAGGATAAAAAACAATCCAACACGGCTCCAACTCTCATCAGGGAGACACCGCAGGTTTTCAGGTTCAGGCCCTAGAAAGGGTTAATCCTTATGCTAGAGGTTGTGACTACAAGCAGTCCCAGCAGGGTTAAATCGCAAACATGATTTAATCCTGCATTACTGATCTTTGCTCAGATATTCTTTTAAAACAGTTTATGTGTTTTTTGACATATCCAACTTTTTATCTCTATATGTATCTTTGCCCTTATACTCACATGGCATTTGGATAGTAGGCGGAACCCAATTTGTGTGTCCACTCCTGCTAATCCAAACCATCTGCGAGTGCTAGGAAGTTCAGCTATTTAAGTATGTAGCCATTCAGCAACCAATGTGTCATGAATAAGGATCAGTATTAGAGCATCCGAAACATGTAGACCTGCTTGCCGTGTTGGATTGTTTTTTATCCTGTGTCATTTTGGAATAAAGAACAACATCTTTTTTGGAAAGCTGGACATCCCGTCTTATTTTTATATCGTGTAAAGGTGTATCTAAGGTCCACTGAGTTTGTGGACGACAGCCATGGCTCCCAGACCTTCTCAAAATTTACTATCGTGTCAGACCTGATTGCCGTCAATCGTTCACATGGAAGCAATTTGTTAACCCTGTCTATGACAGCTTGAAAGCTATGTGAGGATGTGCGCCATTTGAAGGCAACATGAATTCTCGCAGCTAGTAAGATGAATTGTGACAGCTTAAATCTGGGTGTAGATAGCCCTGAAGGCTTGTCACCTAATAAGCAATGTGGGATTGTAGCAGGATAATTACAGCCTAGGGTTGTTGTGATTAAGGAACAAATCTGATCCCAAAAACGCCTCACCACTGTGTAGCATCGTACCATCCGCGTCACCCCCTCTGAAGCATTTCGGAGAAACTTCTGGATACATATGGTGTAGCCTGGAAGGCACCATGTAAGTCCTTTGCAAAATTTTTATAGAGGTCTCCGCCAGCGTGACCTGCCAGGAGCCTTTCGTAAGCGTTTGGGAACGTTGGAGTCATCTAGAAATAGAAGATTCTGTACCCATGTCACTTTCCCATGCTAACATGTAAGGAAGTTTTACCCCTTCTGGATGGACATCAAGAAGTCCATATATTCTGGACAATAGCCCCTGCTTATATAGGGAGTAAGCCATCGATGTTTCAAAAGGGGTAAAATCCAGTTTCTGGGTAGTTCCAATCAGTGAACTTAGGAAAGAGAAAATCCTATTAACATTGAAGTGTTCTCCTGCAGGAGGGGAGTGTTTTTCTACAAAGTCGACCTTGGATTCTAGTTTTCCCCTTCGCAGGAATTTATGTAGGGAGCATAGATTCTAATTGATCCACCATTGGAAGGGTGAGTAATTTAAGCCTGGGCGAAACAGTGGGTTACCAAAATTCTGAGTCAGTGGAGATGGTGTAGATTGTAACTTATACTTAAAACGTACTGATCTCCAGAGTATCAATGAGTAATGTGATAGGAGGGATGTGGCGCGGATGGTCGACAGCAACGAGGGAACCGTCCATATCAAGGCTGTCCAGGTATAGGGAACCATGTTAGACATCTCTAGCGAGACCCATAGTGGTTGTTTTTTTCTTTCCAAATGTCTTAAGAATAGTTGGGCTAGTCTTGCAGCTCTGTAATATTTCAGAAAATCTGGGACTGATAGTCCCCCCTGTGCTTTGTGCTTACACATAGTTGACTTAGATATGCGTGGTCTCTTATTAGCTCAGATGAACTTCATGACATCCCTCTGCAGAGACTTCAAATCGGCCGAGGGGACAGGGACTGGGAGGGTCCTGAACAGGTATAATAGTCTCGGGAGGACTACCATTTTTATTATGTGAATCTTGCCAACCCATGAGACCAGTAAGGAGCTCCAGGATTTCAAATCCTGTCTGATTTTATGGTACATCGAGGGGAAGTTAGATTTGTATACCACCTCAGTTTTGGTCAGTAACAGCGTCCCTAGATAGGAAATATAGTGTGGTTTGTGCTGAAAGGGGAAATTACTTAGCAGTAGCTCTTTTGTTCGTGGGGGAACATTACATAGGAGAAGTTCAGATTTATTGTGATTCATTTGAAGGGCAGATACCTCCGAAAAGTTTTGTAATAATTGCAGTAAATTTGGGAGCGATATGATGGGGTTAGTAATGGACATTAGCAGGTCGTCAGCAAATAAACTTAGTTTATATTCTGTCCCCTCCACAGTCACTCCTTTGATGTTAGGGTTGTTCCTAATGTGGATGGCCAGGGGGTCCATTGCCATGGCGAAAAGAGTTGGGGATAAGGGGCACCCCTGTCGCGTACCTCTGTGAATCCGTATAGGGGATGGACAAGAGGTAGGGAGTTTAAGTTGCGCTTCGGGGCAAGAATACAAAGAGCTTACTGCTGCGAGGAATGGGCCTTCCACACCTATTTTAGCAAGAACTTTGTGCAGATAGTTCCAGGTAACCGAGTCGAAGGCTTTTTCTATATCTAACGCTAACAGTGTTAGGGGGATATTGCTCTGGTTAGCTTCTTGAATGAGATTCAATACTTTTCTAATGTTGTCAGGGGCTTCTCTCCCGGGTATAAACCCCACCTGATCCTTATGTATAAGATCTGGCAGGATGGTGTTCAACCGACGGGCTAAAATGGAAGTAAATATTTTGTTGTCCAGATTAAGGAGGGATATTGGTCTGTAGTTGGAAGGGTTCAATGGGTCCTTATTGGGTTTGGGGATAACTGTAATCTTAGCCTGCAGAAATTCTGCCGGGGGGTTACGCCCTTGTAGGAGGAGGTTGCAATATTTCGCAATATGAGTGGAGAGTAATGGGGCAAATTTTTTATAATATAGCGCCGAAAAACCATCGGGATCGGGAGCTTTACCTAACTTTAGACCTTTTATAGTGTCATCGACCTCCTCATCTGATATCGGTCTGCCTAGTACTGATGAAGTCTCCGGTGTAATTCGGGGAATAGGGGCGGTCGATAAGAAGCTCTGTATATGAGAATCAGGGGGGAGATTGGGGGTGGAGTATAAATTCTGATAAAAGGAATGAAACATTTCATGTATGGTATCCGGGTTAGAGGTAAGTTGGCCTGAACATGTACGCAGCTGGAATACTTGATTTATTTTCTGTTTAGCTCTAAGCTGGGAAGCCAGTATCTTATCAGGCTTATTAGCATATTTATAATAATATGAAGCTGTCCAACGTAGAGCTTTCTCAGTATTGTTAGAAAGGATGGTATTCAGTTGCAGTTTAGTGTCTTTTATAGCTTTTAGCAGATGTAAGGAAGGTGACCGTTGGTGGGCCTTTACTAGTCTCTCAAGTTTAGCTTCCAGAGCTCTCTGGGCTTCAGTGCATTCTCGTTTCATACGTGAGGCTACACTAATAAGTTTCCCCCTCATAAATGCTTTGTGCGGTAACCACACATTCATTGGGTCAGAGTCAGCTGTAATATTATCCTTAAAACAATCTCGGATGTCCATTTGAAGCTGGTCAACCAGTCCAGGTCGCGTCAGAAGGGACTCATTTAGTCTCCAGGTGTAGGCCAAAGAAGTCCGGTCCGCACTGGCTATCTCGGTCAGCACTATGTCGTGGTCAGACCAGGAAGAGGGGATATGTCTAGAGTATGAGACCAAAGGGAGAAGAGCCGTGGAGGTAAAGATCATGTCAATGCGCGTGTATAACTGATGTATGGGTGAATAATAAGTATAACTCCTTTGCGACCCATTATGTTCCCTCCACGTATCTGCTAAGCTTAACGATTCCAAAACCTTTCGGATTTTGATATCATGTGAGCGAGGGAGTGGTTGAACAGGGGAGGATGAGCGATCCAGAACAGAATTAATAGTAAGATTGAAGTCCCCACACCATATAATCTTATGATATGCGAGGGATTCAACAATAGATCCCATCTCACTAATGAAACTGGATCCTCATTGGGTGCATACATATTAACAAGACATAAGGTTTCCTCTTGGTATGTTCCAAGCAAAATGACAAATCTCCCGTTAGGATCTAGGATCGACTGTGTTACTGAGATCGGGAAAGAATTATTTAGTAACGTTATCACACCCCTGCTTTTTGATTGAAAGGTAGATGAAAAAAAAATAGAGTATTGTGGGTGGAAAAACTTTGGGTGGGACCCGGGTGTGTAGTTAGACTCCTGTAGGCAGAGGATGTCAGGCTTATGTTTTAAATAAACAGCAAATGCTGTCTTCCATTTTCTAGGCGAGTTTAAGCCCCGCACATTATGAGACAGTACTTTATACATGAACTATATCATTTGAGAGGTTCAGATGTGTGCTATAGGAAGTGACGTCCTCCGTCTCAGGGGATCCCACTTTCCCCCCTACACCAACGTGCAAGACCCTATCTTTACTGTGGAATGGATGATCTCTAAAACAAAAATCAAAGAACAAAACAATTAACAATATAACTAGTCCATAAATTGCATAGTATAACAGTATATTTTACTGTAATTTCACTTAAAAACGTTGGTGGTAGCAGTGAGACAAAGACGAAAAAACATACATACATGTAAACACTTATTTTGCCACCATATGAGACCACGATAAGGTAATACTGGGTGGGTCTTACCCCGTCCTGTAGGTACACGGTCAGGGTTGGTGGGTGGCGTCAATGCTCCAGTGTGGTCACAGGCACTGGTGTCCAGACGATGGGAGGCCCGGCAACTCTGGGATGTTTCTGGCAGCCGCCAGGATCAGATCCCTGACCTCGGGGATCCCTGAACTCGGCTTTGTTCCTCCTGTGGTAGGAGGGCAGTGAATAGCTCTGTTATGGTGGATTGCAAGTCCAAATATAATTCGGGCAAACCCCTTACCCGGAGGTTTCCTCTGCGGGACCGGTTTTCAAGGTCCTCTATCTTGGACTCGAGCACCTCCAATTGCGCTGTGTGCGAGTCAATGTCAGCTCTGTCTGTCCCCAGAGCGTCAGCAATATCATCAGTCCGGGACTCTAAATCCGAGACCCGTTGCCCCAAATCTTGAATCTGGTGGGTAAACTCTGCCACTGCCTGATAGAGTTCCGCCCGGCAATATTAGTAAAGAGCTCTGTCTAACCTCGTTGCTGGTCTCGTTGGTCCGGCATACAGCCGCTGGCAGTGGAGGAGGCGGGGCTAGATGGAGCAGGAGAGGGGTCCGCCATTGCTGCACGCCCAGAACTTCTAAAGAGTTCAGGCAAAGTCTGTGAGGGCGCCGGAGTATTCGTCGTTCTCGTCTTCCCTCTGTTGCGGGACATCTTTAGATAGCCGGACACCAAGTTTGGAGGCTTGTGGAGCCGGTATGACGGCGCTTGTGAAGGGATTGTAACGGCTTGTCGCACGGAGCTCAGAGAGGCATGTCTTCCTCCTCAGGCTTCGCGCATGCGCGCCCCCAGATGTCTTTTTTTAGCCTTATAAACTATGTTACTATGATTTAAATAGCAGGTTCTTTTCTGATTAATTATTGCCTTTAACCCCTTTACAGGGATCTGGTCTTTGCTGCAGGGAAGCCACCGGGCCAGTACCTCTTGGAATAGTCCCAGTGTAGTTGGAAGCTGACCCACATAGATACCAATGCAAAGCACCAGAGGAACAGCCAAAGCACACAGACAGAACCAGGCTGAGGTCAGGTAGGCCGAGTGCATGCAAATCCAAGGAACAGACCCAGGACCAGGACAGATAGAACTAGGTCAGAATGCAGGCAACAGGCAGACAAAGAGATCATGATCACAGGAACAAGTCAGATCAGACAGACAGCCTGGGTACAGAGACACACAAACTGATTTAGCTCTTTTACAGGGTCATGCAGATTAGAGTGACCCGAAAGATCTTTAGACACCTATTGCATATGCAAAGAGTGGGACACACAACACAGAATATATAGCAGAGCTAATCAGCATCACACAGTCTAGCACTGGCACACACAGCAAGAGGGAGTTAACCTCTACAGTGCCACAGAGTGCTGTGAGTTTCAATGAATGCATTTTAACTCACACACAGAATGGCAAACTGCAACACCTTCCTGATGTGTCTTTTCACTATAAATCAATCTCCTGGCTTTAGGCAATGGGACCCAGGCAAAGACCCAGGATTGAGTAGGCAACAGTGGAATACATTCAATACAGGGTTTTCTGGGCTCTACCATTTCCTCCTGGATCTTGAGCTTCAGTGTGCTGTTCAATATCTACTTCCTACCATTACTTTGTGGTTGATGTGGATCATGTGTAGAGCCTGTCCTATTCCTGATGCTCCTAGTATTTACTGGAATACTGCTGCATGAAATCTGTTACCTCTATCACTTTCTATAGCCTCAGAAACCCCATACCTACATACTACTTTTCAGAGGAGGTTCTTGACCACTGTCTTTGCATTCGCCTTGATGACAGGCCATGTGTCACTGCTGTGTCTCGGTATTGTTGTTGTTCGCCGTGACACGTATGCCGTGCATGCTGGTTGCCTGGGGCAACGTGTTGTAGTTGCAGCATGTTATTACCTTCCTACTTTCTCCTGGTTCTTTTCCTGTCTGGTACTGGTGGGGTTAACTACCTGGCTGGGTGTTGCCACTAGGGGTTTATATTGCCTGGCTTTCAGGATGGAGTTAGTTGTCTCCAGCCTCTGTTGGTGCTGGAGCCTTGCTCCTGTCCTGGGTGTTCCTTTTGCCCAGTCCTTGAGGGCTACCTAGTGGGACATCGATGTCTCTCCAATGTCTTCCCATTTTCTCCTTCCCTTCACTATTCATTTTGTGGTATGGTGTTGTTTATGTATGGGTGGGTGTTGTGATGTTTTGTTTGGTGTTCCATATCTAGTCTGTCTATGGTGTATGTTCAGTCCTGCATGGATGCTAGACATCTCCCTGTGTATCTGTGCCTTTAATGAGAGGGCCCCAGGGTCCCCTGGAGGGGGTGCTACAAATCAGTGAGCAGCTCTGCCTGGTGCCTTCATGCATCCTGTCCGCATGGTGGGTCCAGGCAGTTACTGGTGTGCTGGTTCCTATGTTTGGTGTTTGTACTGTGTTCTGTTTGGTGTGCGGGCTCCAGTACATATGCACGGGTTCCAGTCATGTGGCTTCAGCAGGTATGTGTGTTGTTCTGGTTCTTACCTGCTGATCCAGTAGCTGTTCAGTGTCTCCTCTTTTCCCTGCATCTAGGCCGGGTGAGACTCCTGTTCTTCCATATCTTGGAGAAACAGGTTGTCTCACGCCCTTTCATAATCTGTAAGGCTGTTAAGGGATTCCAGGGTCCGAGGTTCCTGGGTATGAGTCTTCCTACCATCTGGGTCCACTCATATGGTGTGAGGAGTCAGGGCCAGGATTAGGGTGGCTGTAGGAGGTGACCTGCTCCCTTTTCCCTGTGTCAAGGCCTAGTTGTCATCCCTATTTCTTTACAGTATTCGGTGGGGAGTTTCCTCCACTCCCCACCATGACACCATGCTTCCAGCCACCCTGAGAAGAGATCCCCACAGACTCATACTGACCCACCTTTGGTAGTATATGATGGCTTCGGGGTATGCTTAGTAGGAACCTTAATTGTCTTTCTGGTGTTATGGCAAGAGTAGATCAGGCCTGAATGAAGTGTGTAGCTGCATTGTTTAATCCCGGGGCACCCAGAATCCAGAAATTACCTACCAAACTAGCTATGGCTTTCTTTAAGCCATAAGTGGGTCCACGTGTCAATTCGGAGGAGGCATAGTTTGTTCTCTACTGCCCAAATTTTATCTTGCCTCTTCTCAGTCCCTTTTTCCTTCCATCTCCTCAATTTCCTTATTAGAAGGCTGATTCTGCATTTGGGCCAACAATGACATATCCACCTTCCCTGTTACTGCTGTGGAGTGATACACTGGCAATCTTCTTTGGCAGCTGCAAATCCCTGAACAATTGGGCAACCATTTCTGTATTTTTATTGGTTTACCTAATGATTCAACAAAGTTTTTATGCCGAAAACATACCTGGAGTCATTCTTTATGTTAGTGACCTATTCTTCCACCATCATACACACTGCAGTGAATGCCTTAAACTCTGCCTCCTGTGCAGACATCCAACGAATAAGTGATTCTTCACGTCATGTAAGGTGGCGACAGCAAATCCTGTCAATGGTTCTCCCTCAAGGCAGTTCTGATACCTATCTAAAAAAAAAAAAAGCTCTAAATTGACATTAGGTATGGAATTGTCTATCACTAGAACTAGTTCTTTAGCTTCTTGTTTCAACAGTTTAAAACAATCATGCGCATTTTCTAGGTTACTAAATGGGAACAATTATCGTGGTATCTTCTCCTTTTGACTCCATTCCCACCCCAGTTGTGCATCTGCCTTTCATTTAGCCTTTTCCCTGCCTCAACATACATGCCTTCCTTGATCTCTTTTTCCCATGCCCATTCTTCACGCCTCTTCTGGACTCAGTGGAAGTAATGTAGCTGGGTTCAGAACCGTGCAGCATCTGATAGATTTGGAGTAGTGAGAAGGGCTACCTCATATTTAGTGAGTCTTGTAGCAGATAGATGTTTGGTGCAAGCCGGGGAAAGTAGATCATATACAGAGTGGGGGACTTGAATAGTGAAAGGCCTATCGAGCATGATAACTTATACCTTGTCCTTGAGTAGGGCTGCTACAATTACTGCCCTAATTCAGTAGTAAAAATGTGCTGAGTAATAGCCAAGAGGTCTTTGCTTGGAGCCATGTAGATTGGTTAAGATACATGCCCCTAGGCTTCATGGCAAAAGAGGATATAGTGCTTGAAATGGTCAGGAAGGCTAGGGCTGAGAGACTGCCTAACTGTAGTCAGGGAAAGAATTTTCTGTATGTCCATTCTCCTTTCATGATATTAGAGATTGATTTGTGTGTGGGGGGGAGGGGGGGCAGAGGTGCTGGAGGATGCAGTCCAGTAGGGATGGCAGATGGGGATACCTCTAAAGAACTAGGAGGTAGTGGGGTGGATGGGGGTTCAATTTGTGTGCTTTCAAACATTGCATGGAACCTCTCTGTGGGCATTGTTCACCACAGGAGGAGTAAAAATTCCCCTCTCATGGGTGTGACTTGTCTTTGTACAGATCCATTGACTGGATCTCAAACTCCTGATATGGTGGTGACCTGGTGATATTAGATAGACTATGCGATGGACTACACACCAGGACTCACTGCTGAAAATGCACCAAAATGATACGCAACTGACAATACTAGCTAATTCCTCAAGCCGATGTTAAAAGCTGAGAACTTTGCCAATATCTTCCAGTCAGGAACATATCGGAGCCCCTCATGCACCACGTCACGGTGTCTCAGCACGCATGGGGTCCTACCACTAAAACGCCTGTGGTGTGTGAACAGGGTCTGAACAATGCTAGAAATTAACTCACAGCCAGGCTCTCACATGCCTCCATAGTGATATCACCAATGCATTGTGAGGTAAAATAAAGCTGTGAGCCGCACCTACAACAGACCATGTGACACAGAAGCTACCAGGTGCAAAAGAATGTTACCAACAAAATGAAGTGGCACATTCCATATACATAAAGACAAAAACTCACTGAAAAAAGTGGCCTAAACGGGTGGAAATGCTCCAAACCCAGACACTGTAGCGCATCTATAACCGGGTGAGTAATTCCTCCGCATGCGGTCCGCAGGCAACAGCAATCCCCAGCAAAAAAATGTGCAGCATACTGGTAGGTAACCCGACGCTGCTAGATTGTATGTGTGTTTCCCTTTAAGCCAGTTAGGCCTGTTGCAGGCAATCCTTGTTACAGCCAGCAGAGGGAGCTCCCAGTTAAGTATAAATAGGCTAGGGCCTAGCCTAGGAAGAGAGTTCAGAAGTTTCTAGAGCCTGAAGAAGCTGAGAGAGAGACAGAGGCAAGTCCAGAAAAGCAAGAGGTACTAAAGACAACAGAGGAGGTACTTGATAATTATAAAACCAAGGATATACGCCAGAGCTAGGGCATCGGGCCTTGGAGAAGATTTTCTATGTTCCAGGATCAGTCAGGAATAGAGTGCAAGCCGCCTGTACTGCAAGTCCTGTGTTTAACACTCTGAAGTCACCTTGCTATATATATTGCCTGCATCAAATGTACTGCAACCAACTGTCTTCAAAGGAACTGCGCTTCCATCTATGTCCATGTATGATGACTACTAAAGTTTGAGTTCTGTTTTAACATCACGTGGTTCCTCAATTATTCCTGCTATCAGCAACGGCGTGCCACCGTTTAATTGGCACTGGCGTCACGAACATTACTTATCATCACCTGCCCTTGCAGAGAGTCAGCTGTCTCAGGTTAGTGGTCACAATTGCACTACAACACCCAGGAACATTTCTAAACCCAACTTGAGTACGCTGCACCTCTCTTTGGCGTCACGAACAGGATACGCACGCTTTCTGGTGCAAGAAGCGTGAACTTTGTGCCTTATACAGTTGCCCTGTGACCAAAGTGACAAATTGCCTGCTTATTTAAAGTGGATTTTGTGGACTGAAAAACATACTAAAAGTGTTCCTAAAACCTCCAAAAAGCACTGTGCAGTGTTGCGCTATCAAGAGGAAGGAAATCGCCACACCGGAGTGTGGTTTTATGGACTTTTCAACAACCCTGCTTGCTGTCAGGGGATGGTGACCAAGATGGCCACCGGCTGCCTGGAGTAAAATTTCCCGTGCTGCTGAGGACCTTCGTGGGCGGATCCCTGCAAAGACACAGAGAATCCCGCCCCTCGTCATCATCGCACCGCCGCGGCCCTGTTTCTTCTACGTCACCGCGTACTCAGGACGTCCGGAATCTCTCGAGACTTGGACTGCGCAAACCTGGCGATACCGGTAAGGACTTGTACCCGGAGGGAAGGGGATTGTTCCGGCCCCTTTAGTCGCCAGCGGCCACATCTCAATAGACTAACATGTCAGAACCGGGAGTTCCCGAGCAGCCGGCCCCGGGAGAGCTTGCGGCTCCTAATCATCCTATAGCCCCCAGCATGATGCCCTTTACCATGCCTTACTATTTCGGGGCCCCATGGTTCCCCCGCTACAGAGGAGAGACCCATACCCTAAGAGACTTTAAAGAAAAGTTGCTGGCATTATTCAGACTGTACCCTATAAATGCCGACCAACAAATGGAAATCCTGCTAGCACAACTGGAGGGAGCTGCCCGCAGGGAGGTATTATCCTGGCCTGCTACTGAGCAGAGTACTCTAGAACAGATATTCACCCGCCTCAGGGCCACTTTTGAAACTAGGACTGCCTCAGAGATAAAGATGCAAGAAACAGAAATCCGGTGAGTCCCTCCGTGACTATGCCCTATCACTTCAGGAGGCTTTAGGGGCTGTAATTCAGATAGATTCCAAAGAGGCTGATAACCAGGACCAGACCCTAAGGGAACAATTTATCACCGGGGTGTCTAGTGAGCAAATAAGGACCCAATTAAAGATGCTGTCCGCCCAGCACCCTAACAGTGCCTTTCTGGACTTTAAAGAACTGGCTATAAAAATTCTGGGGTCAGCATTATCTCCGGAGTTGAGCACCCCACCTGAGTCATCAGCCTGCAGGCCGAAACCGCTTATCACTAACCAAGCTCAGGCCAGTCAAGCTGTTCAGGCTTCAGCTACCGAGACTATCGCCATGCTGACAGAGCAAGTAAATCACCTCACTAAAAGTCTAGAGAGAGTGTGCAGGAAGATAGAGGAATGGGAGAAACCCATAATGTCAGAGGAAGAGTTCCTGTCACCTCCTAGGCCGTTCCCACCTCCTTACCAAGAGACTCACCCCAGGGATCCTGGGAGGCGTAATAGAGATCGCAAGCGGCCCGTGTGTACATACTGCAAAAAGCTGGGACACACAGAATCCACGTGCTGGCAGTTAAACGGGCAACCCCTGAGGCTGAGGACCACCCCTCGGGAGGTAGAACACTAGGTCCAGAGGATCCAAATTGGATGCCACGGTATGTAGGATCCCATCCTAAAATCAATATAGAGATCAACGGGGTCCCCTTTGAAGCCCTATTAGATACTGGGTCTCAGGTCACTACCATTCAGCTGCCTGCATTTGAAAAGTTCTGGGACACCAACCAGTTAACCCAGCCGCCTGAATCCTGGGTGGAGATTATCGCCAGCAATGGCAAACCAGTAAAAATTCACGGATACTGGGAACCCACCCTGCAGGTGGGAGAAGTAACCTTACCGCAACAGGGGGTGATAGTAGTACAGGCCGGCGACAGAGGAGGACATCCTGTCATTCTAGGCACCAATGTCTTCAAAAACTGTTATTCAGAAATACTGGCCGTATTACACCAGACTTTGCCCACTGCTTCCTCTGCATCCAAGAGGGTGATTCAAAAGACTATTACTGTGTTAAGTGCCCAGCAGAGGTTTGCTAATGGGAAAGGAGAAATTTGTACTGCCAAGATCCGTGATATTAAACCTGTGACTTTGCCTCCTAATTCTCAAACTCTTTTATGGTGTCGTGCTGTCCTGGGAGTCCAAGGCCGAGATTATCCAGCCCTGGTGGAACCAATCCAGATGGAGGATTACCCTTATGTGAGAGCTGCCAAGTGCCTGGTGAACGTCTCCCAAGGTAAAGTACCTGTCCGTCTGATTAACCTGAGTGATCATCCTGTTGCGCTTACTAAGCATTGCCGTGTTGCCCAGCTGTCCCAGGTGTCCTTCCAAGACATCATTCGTCTTCCAGTGACAGAAAAGCCGCCAGCTGCAGTCAGCGGACGTCCGTCGGTGACCCAGCCACAAGTGCCCTGGTGGGAAGAGCTCCATGTGGGGGACGAGACTACCCCCCAACAACAACAAGAAGGGATTATACAGCTTGTCAAAGAGTACCCCCAGGCCTTCAGTAAGCATGCTACTGATTATGGAGAGGTGAGTGCCATACAACACACTATACCTACTGGCTCTCATCCTCCTATCAAGGAGAGATACAGACCTTTACCGCCTACTTCATATCAGACTGTAAAGGAAATGATCCAAGAGATGAAAGACTCTAATGTAATTCGGGACAGCCGTAGTCCGTGGGCAGCACCCCTGGTCCTTGTAAAGAAGAAGGACGGTGGTATCCGTTTCTGTGTGGATTATAGGAAAATTAATCAAATAACCCACAAAGATGCATACCCACTGCCCCGCATTGAGGAGTCACTAACTGCTCTGGGCTCCTCTGCCTATTTCTCCACATTGGACTTGACCAGTGGCTACTGGCAAGTCCCCATGGCCCCTGAGGATAGGGAAAAGACTGCTTTCACCACTCCCATGGGCCTGTTTGAATTCAATTGTATGCCGTTCGGGCTATGTAATGCCCCAGGAACTTTCCAGAGACTAATGGAGCGGTGTTTGGGTCACAAAAACTTCGAAACAGTGCTGCTGTATCTAGATGACGTCATTGTGTACTCAAAAACATATGAAGACCATCTGAAACATTTGGCAGAAGTATTTGAAATCCTTATCAAATATGGCTTGAAGGTAAAGCCATCCAAGTGTCACTTGCTCAAACCTGCAGTAAGATACCTGGGGCATGTGGTAAGCGGAGAGGGCGTGCAACCTGACCCTGATAAGTTAGCAGCTGTCCGTAATTGGCCGGTTCCTACTACTGTCAAGGAAGTGAGGGGTTTCCTTGGTTTTGCAGGCTACTATAGACGTTTTATCCCCCATTTTGCTCAAATAGCTGATCCTATCCAGGAACTCTTGAGGGGGCAACCCAAGAAAAGTCCTAGAACTCCTGTGCCCATTGAGTGGAATGAGGAAAGAGAGATAGCATTCCAATTGCTAAAAAAGAAACTGACCGAGCCTCCTGTGTTAGGTTATCCAGATTATAGCAAGCCTTTCCATCTTTATACCGATGCTAGCAAGCGAGGCCTGGGAGCTGTGTTAGCCCAAATCCAAGAGGGAAAAGAGAGAGTGATAGCATATGCAAGCCGCTCCCTGAAAGGAGCTGAGAAAAATGACCAGAATTATAGTTCCTTCAAACTAGAGTTCTTGGCATTAGTGTGGGCAGTGACGGAAAAATTCAAAGATTATCTAGCCGCCACCCCGTTCATTGCATTCACTGACAATAACCCTCTGGCACATCTAAATACAGCTAAATTAGGGGCCTTGGAGCAGAGATGGGCCTCTCGCCTCGCCAACTATGATTTCTCTGTAAAATATTGTGCTGGACGTACTAATGATAATGCTGATGCTTTATCCAGGCTTCCCACAGAGACAGCTCCTGATGATGTGCGAGATGCTTGGGAAGATGTAGAGATGCCGGCCTTCTATAACAACTTTGCTCAACAGGATCAGGCTCGAGCTACCAATGACAGAGCTGCAGTTCCTTCACCCTCCAGTAGGCCTGAACCTAAAGAAGAAAGGTGGATGAAACTACAGGCTGAAAGTAGAGTGCTGGGTGAGTTGTTGGACTTCATTACTAGTGGCAGAGCCCCTGAGAGGATTCGGCGTAAGAGTGCAGATCCTGAGCTCATCAAACTGTGGAGACAGCGCCATCAACTCTTTATACAAAAAGGCCTATTGCTACGGAGAAGCCTAGACCCAGTGTCCAACGAAAGAGTACACCAGATTCTCATACCCCGACGAGATGCAGGTATGGTGTTGGAGATGTACCACAATCAATCCGGTCACTTTGGGGTCCAAAAGACTGAGGCTAATATCCGCCAGCGGTTTTACTGGGTGGGCATGAGAGAAGACATGGAGAAATGGTGTCGGGAGTGTGTAGCCTGTGCCTTAAAACGAAGTGAGCACCATGATCAGAGGGCACCACTGAGACCCATTGTAAGTACTCGTCCTCTTGAACTTGTCGCCATCGACCATGTGAAACTGGAGCCTAGTCGCTCAGGGTATGCTTATGCCATGACTATTATTGACCATTTCACTAAGTTTGTTGTAGCGGTGCCTGTGAGAGACCAGACAGCCAAGACTACAGCCGAACTGTTCTGGAAGCACTTCCTCCTGCCCTACGGATGTCCAGGAAAGATCCTCACCGATCAAGGACCTGCTTTTGAGTCCCATCTGTTCCATGAACTGTGCCGCTTACACAACTGTAAGAAGATCCGGACAACGGCCTACCATCCTCAAGGTAATGGATTATGTGAAAAAATGAATCAGACCTTGATAGAGATGCTGAGGGCCGTACCTCCTGAAACCAGAGGAGATTGGCCTAATCTGTTGCCACAGCTCATGTTCACGTACAATCATACCATCCATTGTTCCACTGGGTATACCCCTTTTTATTTGATGTTTGGGCACCAAGGGACATTGCCTGCTGATCACTCCTTGGACATACATGTACCTGATTGCATCAACCCATTACCTAATACCGACTGGGTTGCTGAGCACCAAAGGCGATTGAATGCAGCCAAAGCCATTGTTCAGGAACGGATGGACAATGTTAGAGACCGACAGCAGAGAGACTATGATCAAGCAGCCCATGCAGAACCCTTGACAATAGGGGCCGTGGTATGGTTAAAAAATAACCGCCGTACCAGTAAACTGGACAGTAAATGGGAGCGAAGACCCTATGTTGTCACTGCAATCCCAAATGTTGGAACTCACACTTATGAGATCACCCGGGAAGGCAAGGGATCCCAAATTGTACACCGAAACCGGTTAAAGCTCTGCCTGACACCAGAACCTAGTGCCGAGAGTTCTGGATCTGAATATCCTGTGTCAGAGTCAGCAATACAGCCCGAGGATCCTATGCAGGCTGTCAGTAATCTAAGATATGACGCTGATCCCATGCATTGGCTTCTGACACCGTGGCTGAACTTGTTGGTGCCCGCTCCGGCACCTACTGTATCTTCACCTCCAGAAGAGCCGGTTCAAGATGCCCCGGATCCAGTTCCCCCTCTAGTGGATCTAGTGGATCTAGTTGTTCCTGTTGTTCCTGTTGTTCCTGACCAAGGTCTCACTGATGGAGACCCTCCTGTTGCTCCTCTCTCTTCTACCTCGTTGCTAAGGGAAGAGGAGACCCCTGTATTGAGAAGGTCCACCCGGAAGACCAGGGGACGTCCGCCAGTCCGTTTAGGGGACTTTGACTATACTGGTGGTGTCTCCTCCCGAGCAGTTGCTACTGGTAATACCTTGCTGGACATTTGTGCGCAAGAATGGACTCCCCCACGTGAGCCCTTGCCTGTGATACACCCACAGGATACTCCTGGGTAGTTCCGTTATTATACTGCCACCAAAGAAGAATGGACTAACCTGGTTCACCCTAAGTCGGCTGTGCCAGGTCAGCGGCCGTGCCTAAGAAGCAAGAAGACGCCCCTTTCCCTTGCGTCATTTATTTATGAAGTTACCAATGTTATGTTTTTCTGTGTGAAATAATTATTTATTATATTTATAATAGAATGCCTATGTTATGTACCATATTATGCCGGTTCAGGAAGGTGAGTGTGAGTACGAGGCTTACTCACGTTAAAGTCTGGGGGTGTGCAGCATACTGGTAGGTAACCCGGCGCTGCTAGATTGTATGTGTGTTTCCCTTTAAGCCAGTTAGGCCTGTTGCAGGCAATCCTTGTTACAGCCAGCAGAGGGAGCTCCCAGTTAAGTATAAATAGGCTAGGGCCTAGCCTAGGAAGAGAGTTCAGAAGTTTCTAGAGCCTGAGGAAGCTGAGAGAGAGACAGAGGCAAGTCCAGAAAAGCAAGAGGTACTAAAGACAACAGAGGAGGTACTTGATAATTATAAAACCAAGGATATACGCCAGAGCTAGGGCATCGGGCCTTGGAGAAGATTTTCTATGTTCCAGGATCAGTCAGGAATAGAGTGCAAGCCGCCTGTACTGCAAGTCCTGTGTTTAACACTCTGAAGTCACCTTGCTATATATATTGCCTGCATCAAATGTACTGCAACCAACTGTCTTCAAAGGAACTGCGCTTCCATCTATGTCCATGTATGATGACTACTAAAGTTTGAGTTCTGTTTTAACATCACGTGGTTCCTCAATTATTCCTGCTATCAGCAACGGCGTGCCACCGTTTAATTGGCACTGGCGTCACGAACATTACTTATCATCACCTGCCCTTGCAGAGAGTCAGCTGTCTCAGGTTAGTGGTCACAATTGCACTACAACACCCAGGAACATTTCTAAACCCAACTTGAGTACGCTGCAAATGCATATAATGGAGGATGCCGGTGCGGACCGCATGCACCACAAGGACACATGCCTCCACCACTATGGAGGCATGTGAGAGCCTGGCTGTGAGTTAATTTCTAGCATTGTTCAGACCCTGTTCACACACCACAGGCGTTTTAGTGGTAGGACCCCATGCGTGCTGAGACACCGTGACGTGGTGGTGCATGAGGGGCTCCGATATATTCCTGACTGGAAGATATTGGCAAAGTTCTCAGCTTTTAACATCGGCTTGAGGAATTAGCTAGTATTGTCAGTTGCGTATCATTTTGGTGCATTTTCTGCAGTGATTTGTGTATATATATATATTTTTTTTCATTTGCACAATGTATCATCTTGTGTAAGATGTCCTTGTGGTGCATGCGGTCCGCACCGGCATCCTCCATTGTACGCATTTTTTGCTGGGGATTGCTGTTGTTTGCGGACCGCATGCGGAGGAATTGCTCACCCGGTTATAGACGCGCTACAGTGTCTGGGTTTGGAGCATTTCCACCCGTTTGGGCCACTTTTTTCAGTTAATTTTTATTCTTTATGTATATGGAATGTGCCACTTCATTTTGTTGGTAACATTCTTTTGCACCTGGTAGCTTCTGTGTCACATGGTCTGTTGTAGGTGCGGCTCACAGCTTTATTTTACCTCACAATGCATTGGTGATATCACTATGGAGGCATAATTTCTTTCAGCAGTCGAGAGGTTTTTAGAGAAAAAAACAAATGGACGCCATTTACTAGGTGAAGGACCTTGCGACAAAACTGCTCCCACCCCTACCTCAGATGCGTCAACCTCTACAATGAATGGCTGAGACACGTCCAGTTTCACCAGAATAGGGGCTAAAGCAAAACATTCCTTCACAGCAGAAAAGGCTTGTAATGCCGCCTCAGACCAAACAGAGAAATCGACCCCCTTCCTAGTCATGTCTGTTAAAGGTTTAACCACAGTTGAATAGTTCAAGATGAATTTACGGTAGTAGTTGGTGAATCCCAAAAACCGCATAAGCGCTTTCAGATTTTCGGGTCGATCCCAGTCCAAAATCTCACGGACTTTCTCGGGATCCATACGAAAACCTGAGGATGAGAGCACGTAACCCACGAATTGCACTTTCTGAACAGCAAAAACACATTTTTCCATCTTCGCATACAATTCATTCTCTTTTAGGATCTGTAACACCTGTCTCACATGATCCTGATTATTCTCGATGTCTGGAGAATAAATTAGTATGTCATCCAGATATAAAACAACCCCCACCAGATGCTGAAAGATGTCATTGATAAAGTGTTGGAGCATTGGTTAACCCAAAAGGCATGACCAGATTCGCAAAATGACCCTCAGGGGTATTAAAGGCTGTCTTCCATTCGTGCCCCTCTTTGATCCTTAACAAATTATATGCCCCCTCAGATCCAATTTAGAAAAAACCTTGGCACCAACAATTTTGATTAAACAAATCCGGAATCAAAGGAAGGGGTAAGGATCACGGACGGAAATACGGTTGAGCTTACGGAAGTCCAGACATGGTCTAAGGGTACCATCTTTTTTTTTCAAAGAAAAACCCAGCAGCCACTGGGGATTTGGAAGGTCTGATATGACCCTTTGTCAAGCTCTCGGTGATATACTCTCGCATAGCCTTTCTTTCGGGCTCCGAAAGATTATACTACCGAGATTTGGGCAGTTTAGCTCCAGGAATAAGATTGACGGGACAATCATACTCCCGATACGGGAGTAACTCCTGGTTACCACTCTCGGGAAACACATCAGAAAATTTGGAAATAAATGAGGGTACAGTTTTAGTGTTGACCACAGAGAAAGACGCATTAAGACAGTTGTCCATGCAAAAATCACTCCAATCGAGAATCTGTCTCGCTTGCCAGTCGATGGTAAGGTTATGTTTGCTTAACCATGGTAAGCCCAAAACTATCGGAGCAGGCAGTCCCTCTAACACATAACATGAGATAGATTCCTTTTGGAAATCACCCACTCTTAAATGGATATCATTTACCACTTGTGACAGGGATTTTTGGGTAAGAGGTGCAGAATCAATTGCAAAGACAGAAATGCTTTTCTCTAGTGCACTAGTAGTTCACCCATGAACACGAACAAACTTTCCATCAATCAGGTTAACCCCAGCCCCACTGTCGATAAATACCTCGATTTCCCCAGTTTTGGACTCTAGCGCCACCTCGGCAGACAGGAGAAATCGGGTACTACCAGTAAATGACAAAAGTACGTTTTCTTGCTCCCCACCCACACCACCAATAGAAAATTGGTGATTAACTCCTTAAGGACACAGCCTTATTTCACCTTAAGGACCAGGCCATTTTTTGCAAATCTGACCAGTGTCACTTAAAGTGATGATAACTTTAAAACGCTTTGATTTATCCAGGCCATTCTGAGATTCTTTTTTCATCACATATTGTACTTCATGACACTGGTAAAATGAAGTAAAAAAAAAATAATTTTTATTTACAGTTGCAAGAAAAAGTATGTGAACCCTTTGTAATGATATGTATTTCTGCACAAATTGGTTATAAAATGTGATCTGATCTTCATCTAAGTCACAACAATAGACAATCACAGTCTGCTTAAACTAATAACACACAAAGAATTAAATGTTACCATGTTTTTATTGAACACACCATGTAAACATTCACATTGCAGGTGGAAAAAGTATGTGAACCCTTGGATTTAATAACTGGTTGAACCTCCTTTGGCAGCAATAACTTCAACCAAACGTTTCCTGTAGTTGCAGATCAGACGTGCACAACGGTCAGGAGTAATTCTAGACCATTCCTCTTTACAGAACTGTTTCAGTTCAGCAATATTCTTGGGATGTCAGGTGTGAATCGCTTTCTTGAGGTCATGCCACAGCATCTCAATCAGGTTGAGGTCAGGACTCTGACTGGGCCCCTCCAGAAGGCGTATTGTCTTCTGTTTAAGCCATTCTGTTGTTGATTTACTTCTATGCTTTGGGTCGTTGTCCTGTTGCAACACCCATCATCTGTTGAGCTTTAGCTGGTGGATGGATGGCCTTAAGTTCTCCTGCAAAATGTCATGATAAACTTGGGAATTAATTTTTCCTTTGATGATAGCAATCCGTCCAGGCCCTGACGCAGCAAAGCAGCCCCAAATCATGATGCCCCCACCACCATACTTCACAGTTGGGATGAGGTTTTGATGTTGGTGTCCTGTGCCTTTTTTTCTCCACACATAGTGTTGTGTGTTTCTTCCAAACAACTCAACTTTGGTTTCATCTGTCCACAGAATATTTTGCCAGTACTGCTGTGGAACATCCAGGTGCTCTTGTGCAAACTGTAAACATGCAGCAATGTTTTTTTTGGGACAGCAGTGGCTTCCTCTGTGGTATCCTCCCATGAAATCCATTCTTGTTTAGTGTTTTATGTATCGTAGATTCGCTAACAGGGATGTTAGCATATACCAGAGACTTCTGTAAGTCTTTAGCTAACACTCTAGGATTCTTCTTCACCAGGGGCGGACTGACAACTCATAGGGCCCCCGGGCAATAGGAGATTATGGGGCCCCTGTGTCCCCGCCCACCCTCAATCCACACCCACACACAGCCCCACCCACATCGCACCGTGTCGGCTTCAGGCTCATGTGGGCCCTTGGGCGATAAAGTCTCAGTGGGTCCCCCTATACAGTGATAATTCTCTGAGTACAGAAAATATAGTAGATGTCCCCTGCAGTCCTATGTAACACCACAGATAACACAGTGATGGCTATCTGAGTACAGAAATTGTAGTAGTGTTACCTGCAGTCCTATGTAAAACTACAGATAACACTAGTGCTGATAATGTGGTAGTGTTACCTATGTCCTTAGGGTGCCTCCCTATTAGTGTTGAGCGAACTTGTGTTTTAAGTTCGGCGTCTAAAGTTCGGGTTCAGGTTATCAAAGTATCCCGTTATGGATTCTAAATTCCGTTATGGTCCGTGGTAGCAGAATCCATAACGGGATACTTTGATAATCATAACCCGAACTTTAGATGCCGAACTTAAAACACAAGTTCGCTCAACACAATTCCCTATGTTTCTCCCACGGACTCCATGCTGGCGGCGCTGCCTCCTCCTTTTCTTCTTGCCCCGCACAGAATGTCTTGATGCATCTGCGTCAAGACATAGGAACACTGTGGGCATGGTGATGGTGACACACACACACACGGGACAGAGAGCCACAGACACACACACACAAGGAGAGCCACAGACACACACACACACACACACGGAGAGACCCAGACACACACACACACGGAGAGACACAGACACACACACGGAGAGACACAGACACACACACACGGAGAGCCACAGACACACACACGGAGAGCCACAGACACACACACGGAGAGACACAGACACACACACACACGGAGAGCCACAGACACACACGGAGAGACACACACACACAGGGAGAGACACACACACACAGGGACAGACTCTCACAGAGTACTGTAGACAGATCCCAGAAATCACAGAGAACATCTGGCTGAAAGAAAGAACCGAGCAGCTTCAGGTGGATCTCACCCTGGAAAAGCTTATGTTAGATGGAGACAGTCAGCAGGTTGTATGCAGGGCTCTCTGTGGGCTGACACACTGTAACACAGGTGCTGTAATGGAGGCACCAAGGTACAGAAGGGCTGGGACCACCACTAGGATGAGGTAAGGGGCAGGAGGACACACACAGTTGTGCTAATTAATGAACATACAAAACATAGGCCCCTTCTAGGACCAATCTAGGATACCCTAATAGGATAATTGACAACCCTTTAAAATATAAAAGTTGTTGGATCCCTGATGCCATTGGAGGTTAGGAGGTGCCAATTTCACTAAGAGGACAAAAGGGAATTTGATATATTTCAAGTAGTGTACATTCACAAAGAAACTCAGAAACTATAGACCAAGAAGGAAAGAAAATATTTATTTTAGACAAGCAAGTTTGAGCCTAGAGCAGTGATGGCGAACCTTTTAGAGGCCAAGTGCCCAAACTGCAACCCAAAACCCACTTATTTATAGCAAAGTGCCAGCACGGCAATTTACCCTGAATACTACAGTCCAGTATAGTATATCCTCTATGTACTTTATCATTTAGCTATAATAGCCTGCCTACATTCAGTGCGCTGCCTGTGCTGTTCATAGTGCGCCCTGCACTGATGGATGGCAGGAAAAGTCTAAGGCATATTGGTAGACCATAGACTTTTTCCAGAGTGCGGGTGCCCACAGAGAGGGCTCTGAGTTTCGCCTCTGGCACCCGTGCCATAGGTTCGCCATCACTGGCCTAGAGGATGACACAAATGAAGCCAAATGAACTGTTACTTGTTCAAGTTAGGGCTCTTTCACACTTGCGTTGTTGTGTTCCGGCATAGAGTTCCGTCGTCGGGGCTCTATGCCGGAAGAATCCTGGTCAGTTTTATCCTAATGCATTCTGAATGGAGAGAAATCCGTTCAGGATGCATCAGGATGTCTTCCGTTCAGGGCCGGAACGTTTTTTGGCCAGAGAAAATACCGCAGCATGCTGCGCTTTTTGCTCCGGCCAAAAATCCTGAACACTTGCCGCAAGGCCGGATCCGGAATTAATGCCCATTGAAAGGCATTAATCCGGATCCGGCCTTAAGCTAAACGTCGTTTCGGCGCATTACCGGATCCGACGTTTAGCTTTTTCGGAATGGTTACCATGGCTGCCGGGACGCTAAAGTCCTGGCAGCCATAGTAAAGTGTAGTGAGGAGCGGGGGAGCAGCATACTTACCGTCCGTGCGGCTCCCGGGGCGCTTCAGAGTGACGTCAGGGCGCCGCAAGTGCATGGATCACGTGATCGCATGGCACGTCATCCATGCGCATGGGGCGCTCTGACGTCATTCTGGAGCGCCCCGGGAGCCGCACGGACTGTAAGTATACTGCTCTGCCGCTCCCCACTACTACTATGGCAACCAGGACTTTAACAGCGTCCTGGCTGCCATAGTAACACTGAACGCATTTTGAAGACGGATCCGTCTTCAAATGCTTTCAGTTCACTTGTGTTTTTCCGGATCCGGCGTGTAATTCCGGCAAATGGAGTACACGCTGGATCCGGACAACGCAAGTGTGAAAGAGGCCTTAAGATATATAAATAATTCTGTAGACCAATATTTTCCAACCTGTGGCTCTGAGGCTGCTGCTCAAACTCTGAGCATGTCCTGGCAGTCTTTGGTGGGCAAGAAATTCTGAAAGTTGTAGATCTGCAACATAGGTGGGGCCCTGGTCACAGACTTTACCTAGGGAATCTCACTTGACTTCGCCCATACAGCATCACAGGGTAGCGACAGCATCACAGGTCCTTTACCTCCTCCAGTTGCACAGCCAGTGAGCCTGACTCCTCCCACACAGGATCACATGGTCTTGACATCATCACAGGTCCTTTACCTCCTCACGCTGAACAGCCAGCCCAGGAGACTGACTCCGCCCACGCAGGATCACGTGGTCGTGACATCAGGATCACGTGGTCTTTTAGCCTCCTCCAACTAGAAAAAGCCTGTAATGTATGGGCTACTGGGAGGAATAGGTCACGTGACGAGGGGACGCGAAATAGGCGGTGAAAAAAAACTCTTTAGCACAGCTGCGGCGGGCCCCTATCCTGGCCGGGCCCTCGGACCACGTCGGAAATGCCCGACCGGTCAGTCCGCCCCTGTTCTTCACCTCATTGAGCAGTCTGCGCTGTGCTCTTGCAGTTATCTTTACAGGATGGCCACTCCTAGGGAGAGTAGCAGCAGTGCTGAACTTTCTCCATTTATAGACAATTTGTCTTACCGTGGACTGATGAACAGCAAGGCTTTTGGAGATACTTTTATAACCCTTTCCAGCTTTATGCAAGTCAACAATTCTTAATCGTAGGTCTTCTGAGAGCTCTTTTGTGCGAGGCATCATTCACATCAGGCAATGCTTCTTGTGAAAAGCAAACCCAGAACTCGTGTGTGTTTTTTATAGGGCAGGGCAGCTGTAACCAACACCTCCAATCTCATCTCAGATTGGACTCCAGTTTGCTGACACCTCACTCCAATTAGCTTTTGGAGATATCATTAGTCTAGGGGTTCACATACTTTTTCCACGTGCACTGTGAATGTTTACATGGTATGTTCATGGTAACATTTAATTCTTTGAGTGTTATTAGTTTAAGCAGACTGTGATTGTCTATTGTTGTGACTTAGATGAAGATCAGATCACATTTTATGACCAATTTGTGCAGAAATCCATATCATTCCAAAGGGTTCACATACTTTTTCTTGCAACTGTATAAAAAAATTACCAAAAATGTGCAAAAAAATGGCAAATTTCCAAGTTTCAATTTCTCTACTTCTATAATACATAGTAATACCTTCAAAAATAGTTATTACTTTACATTCCCCATATGTCTACTTCGTGTTTGGATCATTTTGGGAATGATATTTTATATTTTGGGGATGTTAAAAGGCTTAGAAGTTTGGAAGCAAATCTTGAAATTTTTCAGAAATTTTCAAAACCCAATTTTTAGGGACCAGTTCAGGTCTGAAGTCACTTTGTGAGGCTTACATAATAGAAACCACCCAAAAATGACCCCATTCTAGAAACTACACCCCTCAAGGTATTCTAAACTGATTTTACAAACGTCGTTAACCCTTTAGGTGTTGCACAAAAGTTATTGTCAAATGGAGATAAAATTTTAGAATTTCAATTTTTGGGCAAATTTTCCATTTTAATCCATTTTTTACAGTAACAAATCAAGGATTAACAGCCAAACAAAATGCTATATTTATTGCCCCGATTCTGTAGTTTGCAGAAACACCCCATATGTGGCCGTAAACTACTGTACAGGCACACAGTAGGGCGTAGTGGGTAAGGTGCCCTGTATGGTTTTTGGAAGGCAGATTTTGCTGGACTGGTTTATTTACACCATGTCCCATTTGAAGCCCCCCTGATGCACCCCTAGAGTAGAAACTCCATAAAAGTGACACCATCTAAGAAACTACACCCCTCAAGGTATTCAAAACTGATTTTACAAACTTTGTTAACCCTTTAGGTGTTCCACAAGAGTTATTGGAAAATGGGGATGAAATTTGAGAATTTCAATTTTTTGGCAAATTTTCTATTTTAATCAATTTTTTCCAGTAACAAATCAAGGGTTAACAGCCAAACAAAATGCTATATTTATTGCCCCGATTCTGTAGTTTGCAGAAACACCCCATATGTGGCTGTAAACTACTGTACGGGCACACAGTAGGGCGTAGAGGGAAAGGTATACCATATGGTTTTTGGAAGGCAGATTTTGCTGGACTGGTTTATTACACCATGTCCCATTTGAAGCCCCCCTGATGCACCCCTAGAGTAGAAACTCCATAAAAGTGACACCATTTAAGAAACTACACCCCTCAAGGTATTCAAAACCGATTTTACAAACTTTGTTAACCCTTTAGGTGTTGCACAAGAGTTATTGGCAAATGGGGATGAAATTTGAGAATTTCAATTTTTTGGCAAATTTTCCATTTTAATCCATTTTTTCCAGTAACAAATCAAGGGTTAACAGCCAAACAAAGTGCTATATTTATTGCCCCGATTCTGTAGTTCGCAGAAACACCCCATATGTGGCCGTAAATTACTGTACGGGCACACAGTAGGGCGTAGAGGGAAAGGTGCGCCGTATGGTCTAAGAGAATTTTTTTTTTGTTTTTAGCCGATTTACGCGACGATACCTTATTTATGTTTTACACTATATTATCTTTTTATAAAGAAAAAAATAACATTTTAGTATCTCCATAGTCTAAGAGTAATTTTTTTTTTTAGTTTCTAGCCGATTAGCTTATGTAGGGGCTCATTTTTTGCGGGATGAGAGGACGGTTTTATTGGCACTATTTTGGGGGGCATATAACTTTTTGATCGCTTGCTGTTACAATTTTAGTGATGTAAGGTGCACCGTTTTTCTTAGTTTTTTTACCGTGTCCATCTGAGGGGTATTTTTATATAGCAAATTATTATGGACGCGGCGATACCTAATAAGTCTACTTTTTTTATTTATTTTAGTTTTACTAAATAATATTTTTGACAATTAATTTTTTTGTTTTAGCGTCTCAAGTCTGTGAACCAGTTTTCTATTCGATTGTCAGTGGCTAAATTGGGATATAAATTTAGCACTCCATGGAAGTGTGGTACTCCCTGAAGCAACCGTCAATACAAAGGCCCGGATGATCGGGGCACGTGTCGCACTGAGTAGTGATGTCCTTCCTTATCCCCCTCCTAAGACACACTCTGCACTTTTTTGGGGTCAGTCCCTTCTTTCCAGTATGAGGGACCACACCTGGAAAGTGTTGGCCAGGGACGATCCGGGCGCCTCCAGTTCCCGAGGTACTCCGGCCTGCTCTTTCCCGGTCAGAAAAGATCAGGGCCTTGAGGACTGCCTCATAGAACTGAAGAAATGTCCCTGTGTTGCCAGTGCTCCGGGACAGCAAAAAAGAGTTGTACAAGGCAACCTGCACCAAGTAGACCACAACTTTTTTGTACCATGCCCAGGTTTTGCGCATGGCATTATATAGCTTGAGGACTTGATCAGAGAGATCCACTCCTCCCATATACCGATTGTAGTAAGCTTGAGAACCGTTGCCGCGGTACCTCGCACAGGGACAGGGGTGATGCCGTTATCATGAATTGTGGACAGTACAAGGACATCCCTCTTGTCCTTATATCTGACCAGCAACAGGTTTTCACTGGTAAGGGCACGGGTCTCACCCCTGGGGATAGGTACCTGGAGGGGGTGGGCAGGGAGGCTGCGTTGATTTTTCCACACGGTCCCGCAAGCGGACGTGGATCTGGCGGCGAGGGACTGGAACAAGGGGATACTAGTATAAAAGTTATCCACGTACAGGTGATAACCTTTATCTAGCAGTGGGTGCATAAGGTCCCACACAAGTTTCCCACTAACACCCAGAGTGGGGTGACATTCTGGGGGTTGAATACGGGAATCTCGCCCCTCGTACACATTAAACTTGTAAGTGTACCCTGAGGTACTCTCACAAAGTTTGTACAGCTTCACGCCATACCTCGCCCGCTTTGAGGGAACATACTGGCGGAAAATGAGTCTCCCCTTGAACGCAATGAGAGACTTATCAACCGCGACCTCCCTTCCTTGTACATAGGCCTGTACAAATTTGGCCCCAAAGTGATCGATGACCGGCCTGATTTTGTACAGGCGGTGATAGGCAGGATCACCTTGGGGGGGACATGCTGCATTATCTGAATAATGCAGGCATTCCAGATGGCCTCAAATCAGGTACGTGTCATGGTCGTACTGTAAAGTGGGGTCTGGTAGAGGACATCCCCACTCCAGTAATGCCTGACACTAGGTTTCTTGACTAGGCCCATGTGCAGCACGAGGCCCCAAAATGTCGGCTGCACTGACTGGGGTCCAGCCACCCGGCCTAGCCAAAAAGGAGCCCGGGTGTTGAGCAAAAAACTGTTGGGCATACAGGTTTGTTTGCTCCACCATTAGATTTACAAAGTGGTCACTGAAAAAAAGACAAAAAAAGTCATATTCAGTGAAGCCCACTGTGGAAATCTGGATTCCTGGTTGGCCTACAAAATCAGGAATCACAGGCTCAAATCGCTCTCGAGTACACCAGACAAGTTCACCGGCAGGGGGCTCCGGTGGATTTAACTGGTGGGCCGGAAAACTAGTACGAGCCCCAGAGCTGCTCGTACTAGGGTGGGCCACAGGGTCCCTAGCATGGCGGTCCCCTTGCTCCGCCTGGCGACGTCTCTGCCGCATTGGGGGCTCATCATCATCGCTAGATGATGAGGAGGATGCGGATAACAACAGGAAAGTGGGGTCATCCTCATGCTCATTAGGACTCTCGGACTCGGAAGGCAAGCTGGGCGTATGCCTCCTCGGCCGGGAACATCCAGCGGGCCATAGGGGAGTGTGTGTCTGCATGTGTGTGTGCGTGCGTGTAAATCTTTATTTGGTGTGCGTGTGTGTGGGGGTACGGGTGTTCGCGTACTTATCCCTAAAACTAACATAAAAAAAATAAAAAAAGACTAACTAAAAAAAGGGGGAAAAATGTGAAAATAAAATAACATTTCAAAACCGCTGATCAACCGTCCGAAGTTGATGAGCGGTGGGGTGTGCGATGCACTAACAGTGGTCGGACGCTAAGAGTGCTGGCCACAGTCAGCGTATGCACAAAAAAAAAATGCCTGCGCCCCAGAAAAGTTGTGGGGGGAGGGAGGGGGGCAAGCGGCAGCACCCCTGGGGGGTCTAGGGTAACAAAGCTGTGCTGTGGACCCCAGACACCCTATTTAGGGTGATGCAATCAAAGTTTTTTTTCCCCACTAACTTTCCCTTTTATATCCCTGCCTAGCCCAACCTTTCCCTAGCCTTTCCCTAATTACCTGGCTGATCAGATGAGGGGTGCTGGGGCACAGATCGGGTGCTGGGGCACAGATCGGGTGCTGGGGCACAGATGGGGTGATGCTGGCTGAGATGCGATGACGTGCAGGCAGAACTCCTCTCTCCTCTGCTCCCCATACACAAAAGGAGGAGGAGAGAAGCGTTGCCAAGATTTGAACCTCCCGCCGCCCGCCCACCTACCAATCAGAGGCGATCCTGAGAGGTGATGTCACATCACCTCTCAGGATCGTAGGATGGTGATTGGTGGTGTAATATCACACCACCGATCACCATCCTGTTCCGGGTTATCGGGTCCTCAGAGACCCGAATAACCCGGAAACGCAGCAAACCGCAGGTCTGAATTGACCTGTGGTTTGCTGCGATCGCCTACACGGGGGGGTCACAGGACCCCCCCGCGCATTGGCCCCATGTGCCTGCTCAATGGGTATTTTTGCTTTCGTTCAAAGGCCTGGGGTATAGACATCTGTATGCTGCGCTGGGACACAGAAGTGGCAACTAAGTGTCATACAAGCCTAAGTGTCATACAAGCCTAAATGGCAACATTTCCAGGGCCAGCAATTTGGAAAGGTGCGCATTTAGTGCTATGGTCTGTGGGTGGGTGGCTGGGTATTTTTGCTTTCATTCAAAGTCCTGGGGTATAGACATCTGTATGCTGCACTGGAACACAGAAGTGGATGTGCTAGCTGATGGTGCTTCCGAAGGTCCAGGTGCATGGCGGGAGGCATCCGGGCCTGCATCTTGGACAGGGGATTGCCCAGCATGTAACACAGGGGAAGAGGAGGCAGTGGTGTGGACCCAGGTGTTCGGCCCACCTATTAGGGTGCTTTGATGCCATGTGGCGGATCATGCTGCTGGTGGTGAGGTTGCCAGTGTTCACGCCGCTGCTCATTTTGGTACGGCACAGGTTGCAAATGACAATTCTTTTATCGTCCTCACTTTCCTTAAAAAAGCGCCAGATTACGGAACACCTACCCCTTGGCAAGGGAGATTGCCGCAAGGGGGTGCTCCGGGGAACAGTTGTGGGCCTGTTTTGTGTGGCCTGCCTTCTCCCTTTTGCCCCCCCACTGCCTCTTCCAGTCTGTTGCGGTGCTGCGGATCCCTCCCCCTCTGTACTGCTGTCCTTGCTCGGCTTGCCACCTTCCCAGGATGGGTAAGTGATTTAATCGTCCTCTTCCACTTCCTCACTCTGGTCATCTTCCTGACTTGTTGACCTAACAACAACCTCAGTTATTGTCAACTGTGTCTCATCCTCATCATGAACCTCTTGAGACACTAATTGTGGTTGACTTACTGGCAACTGTATCTCATCATCATCATTCACCTTGTGAAACACTAATTGCCATTCCCCACCGTCATCTTCTTCTGACTGTGGATGCTCCAGAGTTTTGGAATCAGGGCACAAGATCTCCTCATGTCCCTCTTCAAGCGGGCTTGGCGAGAGGCCCAAATTAAGGAATGGCGCCAAAAACAGTTCCTCGGAATATCCGAGTGTGGGATCACTTGTTTGCCAAGACTCTCCATGGCGGGTGGAAGGAGTATCAGGGTGAGGATTCTGTTGACCAGACTCTTGGCTACTGAGACTGGACTTTGTGGAAGACAGGGTGGTGCTTAACCGACTGGAAGCATTATCTGCTGCAATCCAACCAACTGGTCGCACTGGTCTGACCTCGAGAGTGGTGTCCTGCGCCACCCTGCAAACTGGCACATGAAGCTAGGTATCGTGGATGAGTGTGTTTCTTGTGCTCTGGCAGCAGGCACAGTTACCACGCCCAGCGCCACGGCCTCTGCGTGCACCATCAGCAGCACTGCCACATCCCTGTCCCTTACTGCTTGCCTTGCACATATTAAATGGTTTATATGCTTGCAAGTATGTCACACGTACAGTAGGTTTTGTAAGTGTATTGCGAAAATAAAGTACACAGAATGTCACAGATATTTTTAAGATGCGCACACGTTAAACAGGAGGTATAGAGCAAGTAATGTCGCTGTCACCACTGCCTAATAAAAAATTACACTGAATGAATGTCACTGATATTTAGGATGCGCACACGTTAAACAGTTGGTATAGTGCAAGTAATGTCACTGTCACCACCGCCTAATAAAAAATAATACTAAATGAATGTCACTGATATTTAGGATGCGCATAAGTTAAACAGGAGGTATAGCACAAGTAATGTCGCTGTCACCAGTGGCTAATAAAAAATTACACTGAATTAATGTCACTGATATTTCGGATAGGCAAACGTTATACTGGAGATGTAGCGCAGGTAATGTCGCTGCCACCAGCAGCAAAAAAATTAGACTTAATGTCACTGATATTTCGGATACGCAAATGTTATACAGGAGATGTAGTGCAGGTAATGTAACTGTCCGCAGGGGACTCCGTCTACAGAAAAAGTACACTGGATGTCACAGATATTTTTAGGCTGCGCACATGTTACACAGGAGATGTAGCGCAGATAATGTCGCTCTCACCAGCGGCAAAAAAAATTACACTGAATGTCACTGATATTTCGGATGCGCTAACGTTGTACTGGAGATGTAGCGCAGGTAATGTCGCTGCCACCAGCAGCAAAAAAAATTGACTGAATGTCACTGATATTTCGGATACGCAAACGTTATACATGAGATGTAGCGCAGGTCATGTAACTGTCCGCAGCGGACAACGTCTACAGAAAAAGTACACTGGATGTCACAGATATTTTTAGGCTGCGCACACGTTAGACAGGAGATGTAGCGCAGATAATGTCGCTGTCTGCAGTGGCCAAACATTTGCAAACTATTTAGCGCAGGTTGCGCTAAAAATATATATTGCTGACAGATACAACTATAGTCCTTAAAAGGACTTTTGGGTCTCTAACAAGTTTTAGAAATGTAGTGCAGGTTGCACTAAAAATATATATTGCTGCCTCACACAATAGTCCTTAAAAGGACTTTTGGGTCTATAACAAGTATAACTAGATGTGTCATATCTGAAGAAACCACAGGATGTTGGCTTGAAATCTGATTTTCTGTTTGTGGCTCCACCCACTTTTTAAAATTTGACCCCAAATCACCCAATGACTGACTGTGCCAAATTTGAGGACACAAAGAGCGGCAGTAATTTAAATTTTCCCATATAAAAGAATGGCTAAAATGTGATTGGCTGTTAAAGGCTCCACCCACTTTTCCTAAATTCTAACCACACTCACCCAGCGACCCATGGTGCCAGTTTGGGGACTCTGGCTTTCATATTGTAAGAATAACAGCTTTATACATTTTCTCATTGAAGTCAATAGGTAAAATCTGATTGGTTGTTTGTGGCTCCGCCCACTTTTTATATTTTAAATCCAGTCACCCAGTAACCGAATGTACCAAGTTTGAAGACCCTGCCATTAACAGTGTAAGAATGGCAGTATTTGAAAGTTTTACATTGAAGTCAATAGGTGAAATCTGATTAGCCGTTTTAGGCTACACCCACTTTTCCTAAATTTCGACCGCAGTCACCCAGTGAGTAATTGTGCTAAGTTTGGGACACTTAGCATTTAAACTGTGATAATAACAGCAGTTTATCTGCTTTTCATTAAGGTCAAAGGCTGAAATCTGATTGGCTGTTGTTGCCCCGCCCCTTTTTTATCTAATTGTGAACCACAGTCACCCAGTGACTAACATTTTAAGGTTTGGGAATTATGGCATTTAACGTGTAAAAATGGCAGCAGTTTTATTGTTTTCTATTGAAAATCAAAGAGTGAAATTTGATTAGTTGTTGGTGGCTCCGCCCACTTTTTTCTAACTTTGAAGTGGAAACACCCAATGACCAATTTTGTGATATTTGACGTCCATGACATCAATAATGTGAGAATGGCAGCATATTTAGTTTTTCCCATTTAAATCCATCAAATAAATCTGATTGGCTGTTTCTGGCCCCGCCCACTTTTTAAAAAATTTTAATCCCAGTCCTCCAGTGACCAACTGTGCCAAGTTTGAGGACCCTGCAATTAACAGTCTAAGAGTAGCGGCAGTTTAAAATTTTCCCATTTAAGGCTGCCTCTGAGAATCAGACTGTGCGCAGGCGCGATGCGATCCCGGCCAGTGAGGGTGCCGGGCGCATGCACTGAAGATGGCCGGGGACACTAGTAGCCGCCCAGCGAAGTGAATATTGATGAGCTGGGCGGCGCTTCAAACGGCAGTTGGGGGAGGCTGGCTGGGCGCAAGTGGAGATGAAACGCCACCCCTTTGGCAGATTGAAGACGATTCAAGCAGGTTATAAAACTTCAGATTACTGTAGTTATAAGGTGTACAGGGGGGATACTTAGATGATTCTAATACACTTTATAAGACCTGTACTGTCATATATATACCTAAATATGCTTTTTGGCCCTGTCAGTGTCTCTTTAAGGACCAGGCCATTTTTTGCAAATCTGACCAGTGTCACTTTATGTAGAATAACTTTAAAACGCTTTTACTTATCCAGGCAATTCTGATATTGTTTTTTTTCACATGTTGTACTTCATGACACTGGTAAAATGGAGTAAAAAAAAAAATCTTTTTTATTTATAAAAAAAATACCTAATTTACCAAAATTATTTAAAAATTATCAAATTTCCAAGTTTCAATTTCTCATCTTCTATAATACATAGTAATACCTTCAAAAATAGTTATTAATTTACATTCCCCATATGTCTACTTCATGTTTGGATCATTTTGGGAATGCCATTTTATTTTTTGGGGACGTAACACGGCTTAGTAGTTTAGAAGCAAATCTTGCAATTTTTCAGAAATTTTCCAAAACCCACTTTTTAAGGACCAGTTCAAGTCTGAAGTTACTTTGTAAAGCTTACATAATAGAAACCACCCTAAAATGACCCCATTTTGGAAACTACACCCCTCAAGGTATTCAAAACTGATTTTAACCAGCTGGACTGGTTTATTTACATCATGTCCCATTTGAAGCCCCCCTAGAGTAGAAACTCCACAAAAGTGACCCCATTTTGGAAACTACACCCCTCAAGTTATTCAAAACTGATTTTACAAACTTTGTTAACCCTTTAGGTGTTCCACAAGAGTTATTGACAAATGGAGATGAAATTTCTGAATTTACATTTTTGGGCAAATTTTCCAATATTAATCAATTTTTTCCAGTAACAAAGCAAGGGTTAACAGCCAAACAAAACTCTATATTTATTGCCCTGATTCTGTAGCTTATAGAAACACCCCATATGTGGTCGTAAACTACTGTATTGGCAAATGGCAGGGCGCAGAAGGAAAGGAACACCATATGGTTTCGGGAAGGCAGATTTTGCTGGACTGGTTTATTTACACCATGTCCCATTTGAAGCCCCCCTGATGCACCCCTAAAAATTTGTGTGGGGGTAGGGTGGGGGGGGGGGCAAGCAGCAGCACCCCTGGGGGGTCTAGGGTCACACAGCTGAGTGTGCTATGGACCCCAGACACCCAATCAGGGTGATGCTGAAAAAAAAAAACTAAACTCTTCCTACCTAATCTGAGCTGTCCCTAAGTACCTTTTTAGCACCAGATGGCACTGTGGTGGCTCAGATGGGGGGTGCTGGGCACAGTTGAGGGGTCCTGGGCACAGATCCACGAGGCTCCTCTCTCCACGGCTCCAGGACGCAGTGTGGAGGAGAAGGAGAGCAGAGCTGGGGGAAGTTTAACCCCAGCCTGCCCGTGCAGCCAATAGGAAGCGATCCTGAGAGGTGATGTCACCATCATCTCTCAGGATCTAAGGATGGCGATTGGTGGTGTATTATCACACCACCGATCACCATCCTATTCCGGGTTATCGGGTCACCGGAGACCCGAATAACCCGGAAATGCAGCAAACCGCAAGTCAGAATTGACCTGCGGTTTGTTGCGATCGCCGATACGGGGGGTCACAGGACCCCCCTCGGCATTTTCACAGAGTGCCTGCTGAATGATTTCAGCAGGCACTCTGTTCCGATCACCGTGCGGCGGTAATTGGAAATAAACAGGTGTACAGGTACGCCCTGTGTCCTTAAGTACCGGGACATCAGGGCGTACCTGTAAGCCCTATGTCCCTAAGAGGTTAATGCTCGGGTTCTCCCATTGACTTCCATTGTGCACTTTGGTGCTCGACCAACACTAATACTGATCAATTACTGATCAAATGCTGACTGTGTGAAAGTGTATACTTAAAAGACAGGATCCGTTTTTTGGGGGTCTGTATTTGAGTAAGTAACTGGCTCAGCGATAGAAAATAGAGGGTGGTTATTAACAGTACATACACAGATTGGGTTACTGTCAATAGTGGGGTACCACAAGGGTAATTATTGGGCCCTATTCTCTTCAATATATTTATTAATGATCTTGTAGAAGGCTTGCACAGGAAAATATCAATTTTGCAGATGACACTAAACAGTAAATGACAGTAAACTGCTACAGATGGATCTGGATAGATTGGAGGCTTGGGCAGAAAAGTGGCAGATGAGGTTTAACACTGACAAATGTAAGGTTATACACATGGAAAGGAATAATGCAAGTTACCCATACATACTAAATGGTAAAACACTGGGAAACACTGACATGAAGCTGCTGTTAGAGGAGGAAAGGGGCACATTAACTATCCTCAATCAGAAACTGACTGAGTATACTGAGGTGGTACAGACCTTCTCACAGGAGGCAGACTTTTCCAACAAAGAGAAGCAGTTGCAACTCACCCTAGAGAAGTATCAATACCACCTCAAGGAAAGAAAACATCAACAGTTTATTAGGGATTTCTCTGATTTTAAGGAAAATCGCAATTATTCCTCATTGACCAACACTAAGAGAGACAAGAAACCGAGTAACTCAGAATCAGACCCTAGAATATCCACTACGCAGTCGCACACAACTGCCCCCAACTTAGTGTCGGGACCACAGGTAGTTAATTTATCCTCACGCCCTCTCACTCAGGACTAAATTAAGACCTTAGAACTAGGTCTATCCTTTGCACATACCCCTTCATTTGACAGATTCACTACGGTTAAGGATCTTAATTTGTTCATTCGCAAATTGAGGTGGCATAAGCATTTTAAACATATGGATAGACGTCAATGTTTGGAATTAGGGATCCCTGTGGAGCTCTTGGGAGATGTACAATTATTGTACTCCATAGATATGGAGGAGAATCCTACTCCAAGGCATTGGTCCTTTTACAAATTTAAAAGTACCAAAATGCCACCTAGCTCCAGTGAAATATCCTGCATTAATGTCTTTCTTAACATGGTCACTAAAGACCTAGAAGACCTCAAGATCACTTCACATTATTCCAATTGCAGTCGGTCACCACTGCTATCTCCACATTATCTGATTACCCCCATATCATTATTAAACGTGCTGACAAAGGGGGTAATATTGTGGTCATGGACTCTGCACTATAGGAATGTGTGTAGGAATTTACTGTCTGATAATGAGACCTATAAGATCCTTGAGAGAGATCCTACCGATATCTACAAGAGTGAATTGAAAGCTATCCTTGATGAAGCCAAAGCCTCTCAGGTTATTACATCTGATGAATATGCTTTTCTTTTTCCTTTACATCCCCGAAGGTCAACTTTTTATTGCCTCTCTAAAATCCACAAGGGGATGTCATCCCTGAAAGGGAGACCGATAGTGTCAGGAGTAGGCAATCTTAACCAAAATTTGGGGATCTATATCGACCGCATTTTGGCACCCTTTGTTTCCGCGCTGCCATCCCACACGAGGGACACTACAGACCTTCTAAAACATTTGGAGGGTCTAGTATTGGAGGAAACTTGCCTCCATACCGCATACTCCATTCCTCCATACCGCATAGTCTGGGTTTGACAGCAGTTGAAAATTTTCTTAGGTCTCGTGGTTGCCAATATCGCGCCCACAGCCAATTTATCCTCCATATCCTTGAATTCACCCTGACCAGAAACTTTTTCTCCTTCGACAACAAAATTTACCACCAGCTCAGGGGTACCGCGATGGGGAGCTTTGTGCCCCCTCGTATGCAAATCTATTCCTGGGCTGGTGGGAGGTGTCGGTGAGGCAGTGGCGTCTCTAGCTTTCAAATTTTGGGGGGGCACACTGGGGGCCAGGACAAAAGTAGGGGGGGCAGCTATAGCAACGATACATTTACACAAGTACGCTTAGAAATGCTGCGATACTTTACCCAATACCTAAAACCGCAACAGGAAAGAAAGGTCCTGCTGTCTGTGGTTTAAAAAAATATATAAAAAAATTACTTCGATTTCAACATGTCCTAGCTGCCTGTGGATGACACTTTTATAGGGAGCGGGATCTGTGGATGACACTGCTATGGGGGGGATCTGTGCATGACACATACCGTATATAGCATCTTATGCTATATGTGTCATCCACAGATACACCCCATGACAGTGTCATCCCCATTTCCCCCTCCATAACAGTGTCATCCACAGATCCCCCTTCCCGCCTCTCACAGGAGTGTACATTTGACATTTCTAAACTGTAATCCATATCCTGCAGTAACTTAAACTTTAAATCAGGATTAAGCGGCCGCTCATCTCTACTAGTACCTTAACCTTACACCACTCGGCTAGCTTCGGTAACAGGGCCAGGCTACAGTCTACAGGTACTGCCTGTTAGTTGTTACCGAGCGAGTGCCGATTTCTGCAGGTCAGAGCATACGGATTACAGTATAGAAGAAATGTACACTCCTGTGAGCAGTCCAGACCAGTGGCGGATCCAGAGCCTGGTCTCGGGAGGGCCACTTCCAGAATATTTTCTGTCCGCCGCCACAGAACAAGGGTGCTTATAGAACTATGAAAACTTACAATTACTTGGCTTGGCCCTTGGGGATCTCGGACACCACTTCAACACTTTGGCTGGGGGCTCGGCGGAGCTGATGTTGTGTTTCATCCTAAGCCCCCCGAATGTGCCAGTAATAAGCCCCCCCCATGTGCCAGTAATAAGAGCCCCCCAATGTTCCTGTAAAACTATTGTAAAAAAAACAAAAAACACTTATACTTACCTCCATGTCGGCGATACGATGCAGCCTCTTCCGGCCCTCAGTGTAAACTGTTCTAGTGACTCACTGTTCTTTTAACTCAAAGAATCGAATGAGTCTCTAACTAAGTCGGATCTTTAGATGACTCATTCGATTCTTAGACTCCCCCCTGTACAGTGTGTGACTCAGAGCTGCTTGCCTGAGCTCTGATTGGTTGCAGGCCGAGGTGGACGGGGAGGGGCGGGGCTGGCTTCCACTCTAGGATCAGATTACAATCCTCCCTGCTGCGAGCGTCTCTCTGCTCTGCTATCTGACTGAGCTGTTCACATGGATCGGCTCAGTCAGAGGAATTGACTCATGAAACCGGACATCACTAATCTCCCTGTGCCCGACTGCGGCGGCTCACTTTGGGGGCCATTTTAGTTGGGGGTGCACATGGGGGGGCACAGCATGATGTAGGGGGGACCGTGGCCCCCTCTGGCCCCCCCCTCCCTGGCGACGCCACTGCGGTGAGGTAATAATTCAATTAAGAATTATTAATTATGGTCATAAAAATAATTAACCATAAAAAAAAGATTTTTATAAAATTTGTCATAAATTCTTAAAATCATGACCTGGTGAATTGTAGACAACCTAATTGATACAATTCACATGTGAGTCCGACTATTTCCTCAGATAAATAAGTTATTTTTGACGTGAGATGACGTTAATGATAAAATGTAGTTCGGCATTATACAATAATACACAGGTAGATCAATAGAAGTAGGATTGGATTGGCTCACCCTCCAATTTGTACGGAATGGGTGCTCCCCCTAAAAGAAAGATATCCCCAATCTTCTAGGTAGGTAAATAAACTATATAGAGGAGAGGGGCACACCTCATATGATGATCAAATGGAACTGCAGCCAATGCGTTTAAACTATTTATTAGTTACAATAAAATAATATAAGGTACCTTAATAGCATAAAATACATTCACTAAAATACAATTAATACATAAATAACTATCTGTGTAATTTGAGAAAGCCAGTATAAATGTCACTGATATCCAATATGATTGGTAAATTTGATGGTATTCAAGTTCAAATGCGCAATGGTATATGCGCTATGTCTCTCCTATTGTCAGATAATAACTAGCAGCTATGGCTAGTATGTTGCAATGTGATACAAAGTCTCGTATATTGCTTGCTGTTTGTTACAGCATATCAATTGATGCGATATAATGGCTTGGTGTGTATAAACACACTACTCACTGTTTGAAGCGGTATAATGACCGGTCACTCGTGCTTGGCGTGGCGTCCCACGTGTTGCAGCACAAGAAGCCTCAGTTCCGGTCCGCTCTCGATATATGTGAGTAAGGTACTGTGGCAGGCAAAGAAACTGTCCGTTTTAGACACCGGGGTATAGATGTTTTGACCCACTTGATTATCGGCGTTACCTTGGTGTCTGTTAGTTTAGACACAGATGGACTTGCATTTCTTCCTGATTGATATGTAGAAAGCGCTCCAGAAAAAACTTCAAATGTTGCGCAGATAATACGCTGCGGTTTCTTACTTGCTTTACTTGAGACTTGTGCACCAGACGCGTTTCGGAGTTGGCAGTGACTCCTTCCTCAGTGGTCAAGTCTCATCTGTTATCCAAGGGTTTATATAGGGCTGAAGCCATCTGTTCATTATAATTTATTTCATTTTCATGGGGTGGAACAGAAAATCTGGATTTAGGATTCCCGGCTGTTTGACATTTAGTTATTTTATTGTTTGCACATAAATATATATCTATAGACATACTCTACATGTCTAAAATCCATAGGAATACATATATATGTATGTATACATGTATACAATAAAAATAAAATTAAAAATAAACGCATTGGCTGATGGTATGATGTTTAAATGCGGTTTTTTATGTGAACAAAGTCCTACAGACATCATAGTCATAGCAACATACTAGCCATAGCTGCTAGTTATTATCCGACAATAGGAGAGACATAGCGCATATACCATTGCGCATTTGAACTTGAATACCATCAAATTTACCAATCATATTGGATATCAGTGACATTTATACTGGCTTTCTCAAATTACACAGATAGTTATTTATGTATTAATTGTATTTTAGTGAATGTATTTTATGCTATAAAGGTACCTTATATTATTTTATTGTAACTAATAAATAGTTTAAACGCATTGGCTGCAGTTCCATTTGATCATCATATGAGGTGTGCCCCTCTCCTCTATATAGTTTATTTACCTACCTAGAAGATTGGGGATATCTTTCTTTTAGGGGGAGCACCCATTCCGTACAAATTGGAGGGTGAGCCAATCCAATCCTACTTCTATTGATCTACTTTTTATTCCCCATTTTTGGATTTTGAGCTCCCCACCTTTTTACTATGGACATATGGAATCATATGGAACAAAAACGATTGCTAGTTGAATCATATCAGTTTGACAATACAGATGAAGTATGTATATCAACAGAAAAAAACATGTCAGACACATTTAAAGAGCTTGAGTTCTTGGCACAGAGGCAGCTCAAACAACGCTGGGAAATTAGAATGTTAAACCAATATATTAAACAAGGTAAAATTCCCAAAGGGTTGCTTCTGTCAAAAACACCAGCTCAAGATCTATGTAGTGAGGAGTTTGAACGAGAGTGGCACTCCTTCTTGCGGTCACAATCCATAGGATTAATGGAGATGATTGTAAGGAGGAGGGCCCAGATGCTCGAACAGATTTCATCACAGATTGAACAAATGAAAAATGTGATAGAGAAACTACCAAAAAATGATGAATTTACACTTTTGCAGGAACGTTTGTGTAAAAATTTGGACAAAATGGAACATGACATAATCATGAAAAAAACTAAGAAAATTTATAATATATCCAATTCTCCAAAGAAATCTAAAAATAAGCAAACCGAGGACTTATCATATAATCAATTGAAAGAACCAGAACCCATTGAAATAAGGGACACACATATAGATACTCAAAAAAACTATACTATACCCACAACCAATAGGTATGAAATTTTTAGTGATAACCATTTTTTAGATCAAACCCCTCCACACCACAGAGCACGTCCGAGATACCACTCCCCTCAACCTTATTCAAAAACACAGGTGAAATCTCCCACCAAACATCAGCACCAATACAATTTAAGATACAGACACAACAGTCAGGATCGGAACCACAATTCACAACATCACTACCAATCACAACAGTGGGAGTCCTCACAACACAGAGAACCACATTATGCACATTACCACCAACACAAACCACAACCATACGAAAGAAAAAATTACGCAGGGGAAAAAAAACGAAAAAAACACGACAGATAAATCAGGAAAATACGGACACCTTAAATGCCATTGTAAATCTGAGCACTATATCCCTCACACAACCACAAATTGATCTATTAAATAAAGGCCTCAAGTTTGCGCCAACCGTTAAACTGAATAAATTCGACACGTATATAGGAGTCGAAAAATTCATCCGAAAACTTTGTTTGAAGAAATATCACATGAAAAATCCAGTTAGTTCAGAATCAATTAAATCAGTCAGACAGATATATACGCATACAAATTTGAAAAGCAGATCTAGAAAGTACCCTAGACAAGAAGTCAGCCATGAGATGGCCACTTTCAGACAATCGGTAGAATGTGATATAAGGAAAATAAAAATGTCAAAAAATATAGGTAATAATAACTTATCTAGACAGGAGGTACATGCGGTCAAACAATTACAGAAAGATAACAACATAGTGATACGCCCTGCAGATAAAGGCGGGGCAATCGTCATTTTAGAAGCAGAAAAATACAACAACGAATGTAAGAGGCAATTAGGGGATATCAAAACATATAAAAAACTAAAATCAGACCCTACAATAAATTATCATCTAGAATTATTAGAATTATGTAATAAAGGTCTACAACAAGAAATTCTAACAAAAGAGGAATATAATTATATACTGAATACCCAACAAAGACTACCCGTCTTTTATTGCATCCTAAAACTGCATAAAAATCATACTGACCCCCCAGGACGACCCATTATTTCGGGTATAAATTCACTAACAGCGAATCTGTCTCAATACATAGACAGACTATTGCAACCTGTATTGAAAAAAATCAGATCCTACACTAAGGATACGACCCAAATAATTAAAATAATAGAACAAATAAAATGGGATCCAACATGGATTATAGGTACATTAGATGTACAGTCTTTGTACACTATAAGCCATCATGATCAGGGCATCCATGCTATGAAAGAACAATTAATATATGATGGAAAATTAGCTATTCAACAGATAGAATATATAACGGAGGCGGTCCGATTTATATTGAACCATAATTATTTTTATTTTGATACAGAGTTTTACGTTCAAGTGCAGGGTACAGCCATGGGCACCAGGTTTGCCCCCAGCTATGCCAACCTTTTTATGGCCCAGTGGGAACAGGACATCATTGTCCCAAGGCTGGGGACAGACCTGGTGCTCTGGAATCGTTATATAGACGACGTGCTGTTTATATGGAGGGGTGATCAAATATCACTTGATCTCTTTCTAGAAAATATTAATGACAACGCACTGAACTTGCACTTTACGTCCATTACAAGTACCTCCTCAGTTGAATTTTTGGATTTGCAAATTAGTATAGAAAAAGAAAAATTAGTATGCAGCACATATCAAAAACCAACGTCTAAAAACAGCTATATATTATATGATAGCTGCCATCTACCACAATGGTTGGTCAATATTCCATCAGGCCAATTTAGACGGATCAAAAGAAATTGCTCAAAAGAAGAAATTTTCGAATCAGAAGCAATAAAACTAAAGGACCAATTTTTGCGGAAAAAATACCCACTGCAAGTATTGGAATCCTCTCTGGAAACAGTGCGCAAACTTGATCGTAATTCCTTTTTTTCAGATAAAATAGAAACCCTAAAGACTGATGATAATGTAAGACTAATATTGCCTTTTAACTCTCAATATAAAGATTAGATATATAATCAACAAACATTGGCACCATATTGTTAAAGATAAAACAATAGGTCATATTTTACCAAATAAACCCCAAATCACCTTCACTAAGGCTCCCAATGTGGGCTTATTGGTAGCACCTACAATCATTAATAAATCCCCAAATATATCATCAATCCAAAAATGGATAGGGTTAACAGGCTTTCATAGATGTGGGGCATGTATGGGATGCAGATCCACCTCATTCCCTAAAAAAACCATTGAAGTTAAATCCACCAGCAACACTCACACTCATAAAATCAGAGAGTTCTTGACATGCAATACAGAAAGTGTCATATATATTATTCAATGCCCATGTAGAAAACAATATGTGGGCAGAACGAAAAGAACACTGAAAAAACGTATTGCTGAACATATCTCCAACATCAAAAAAGGTTATGATAAACACACCTTATCCCTCCATTTTAAAATGGTACATAACCAAAATCCACATGGAATGACTTTTGCAGCCTTGGAAAAAGTGAATATTCACTGGAGAGGAGGAGATCATATAAGCCGCATGTCTAGAATTGAATCCAAAAAAATTTTTGAGTTTAATTCTATCCTCCCTCTAGGACTAAACGCGGAAATGGAAGTTTTGGGTTTTTTGTAGAGTATTGACCTTGCACGCATTATTGCTCATTAGACATATATATAAACAATTCATATATTTTAAATTAATGCCAATTATAAAATCGATATAGCAAATTAATGATTATATTAATATCTTATTAAATTATGTATTATTGTATTTAAGCATATATATATTTTATATATAAAAACCTATTTTATTCACTTTTACCATATCTTATTCATCAGTTCCATACGTATTGTTCAGCATCATTTTAATCCCATATTAATTATACTCTATATTGCAACATATATTTCTACAATCAATATATATACATATATATGATGCGGTTTGTCCGGGGACGCCTACATATGGAGATCAACCCCTATGAGTTATAATGAATAAGGATGTAGACATGGTCAAACAGCAAGAGAAGGGACATATGATGCTGAACAAATAGTGGAATTCCATTATTATTGATATAGTATAGACATCCAGCTTGATCAATGAATGACCCACTAGATAATTTTATAAATTTTATTATACATCTTTTATCATTTTTTATCATGTTATAATCTTGAAGAGCGGTATTTCTAAAAATCTGATCTTGTGTGTATTTTTGTATTATATGCACCCAAAAAAAGATCAGATTCGTGTCTATAGGGACTAAACGCACAAAAACCGCATCAGATTGAGAAACAAATAATATTACATTTTTATTAAATTTTTATTATAAATATATGACGATCAAAGATCAACCACATGTTATATGCAAACCATCCTGTATTAATAAGTAATTTTAAACTAAACTTATATTCAATCTGACTATGATGTCTGTAGGACTTTGTTCACATAAAAAACCGCATTTAAACATCATACCATCAGCCAATGCGTTTATTTTTAATTTTATTTTTATTGTATACATGTATACATACATATATATGTATTCCTATGGATTTTAGACATGTAGAGTATGTCTATAGATATATATTTATGTGCAAACAATAAAATAACTAAATGTCAAACAGCCGGGAATCCTAAATCCAGATTTTCTGTTCCACCCCATGAAAATGTAATAAATTATAATGAACAGATGGCTTCAGCCCTATATAAACCCTTGGATAACAGATGAGACTTGACCACTGAGGAAGGAGTCACTGCCAACTCCGAAACGCGTCTGGTGCACAAGTCTCAAGTAAAGCAAGTAAGAAACCGCAGCGTATTATCTGCGCAACATTTGAAGTTTTTTCTGGAGCGCTTTCTACATATCAATCAGGAAGAAATGCAAGTCCATCTGTGTCTAAACTAACAGACACCAAGGTAACGCCGATAATCAAGTGGGTCAAAACATCTATACCCCGGTGTCTAAAACGGACAGTTTCTTTGCCTGCCACAGTACCTTACTCACATATATCGAGAGCGGACCGGAACTGAGGCTTCTTGTGCTGCAACACGTGGGACGCCACACCAAGCACGAGTGACCGGTCATTATACCGCTTCAAACAGTGAGTAGTGTGTTTATACACACCAAGCCATTATATCGCATCAATTGATATGCTGTAACAAACAGCAAGCAATATACGAGACTTTGTATCACATTGCAACATACTAGCCATAGCTGCTAGTTATTATCCGACAATAGGAGAGACATAGCGCATATACCATTGCGCATTTGAACTTGAATACCATCAAATTTACCAATCATATTGGATATCAGTGACATTTATACTGGCTTTCTCAAATTACACAGATAGTTATTTATGTATTAATTGTATTTTAGTGAATGTATTTTATGCTATTAAGGCACCTTATATTATTTTATTGTAACTAATAAATAGTTTAAACGCATTGGCTGCAGTTCCATTTGATCATCATATGAGGTGTGCCCCTCTCCTCTATATAATAATACACAGGTATTATAAAAATATGCAGATTTATTGGTTACAAGATTATAAACATATATAAGTAAATAAACACAATGATACATGCAAATGAATATATATAGCGTTAATATAAAGCATTACAAGCTTAACAATACATGTGAGTGGAAATAACTTGTCACATTATACTCAAGCTATTATTCGATTAGGATATCAAAGTAGGAACATAAGTTATATACATTACTTCTGTTCAGAGAAAACCTCATGATATCAAGATGGGCATGTCTAATCCTAGACATCATTAAAGAATGCTAAATACATTCCGCCCCCCCCCCCCCCCCCCCAACCAACTACACATCACATGACTTCAGGCATGGGCAAATCCATCCAAGGATATAACTTAGAAGAGATAACTGTATCCTTCCACCCCATCCTGGACTATTTTCACATATATAACTTTGGTAAGAATATTAAGACAAATAACAGGGATCTAGGATCTTACTAGACCATATCTTAAATGGGAAGGACTTGAAATAAGTCTTTCCTGTGGGAATCCCTCACTTTAGCTTGGCGAAGAATGTTCTATCAATATATATATATATATATATATATATATATGTAAGCAATTATTTAATGCTTTGCTAGATTATGAGTCTAGATTCTTCTGCAGGTAGAATGAAGCCTCACAATATCCTAAGACTACATCTCAATATGGAGATGATCAATTAATTTAATTATTTATTTATTCCCCAATCTAGATGGTATCATTTCACCCACACTATCAAATTAGTCTTAATAAAATGAAATATAATTTTCTGTATCTCTTACCAAGTCCTAGTAGGAATCTCACTTCTGCTCCTAGGAAAGGATTCCCAATCAGGTAAGGTGGGTGTACTCGCATGCTAATAACATCATGATGTCATATCAAACTCCTAATATGGTATAGAACAAATAATGAAATAATATAATATTGTCCATCTGCCTCCAGATGGCACTGCGTTATTGTAGATGAACATCACAACTTTTAAGCATTAAAATTAAATATCTAATAATATGTTCTCATGACTTCGTTGACCTTTTTTTTACTATATCATTGAGGAAGGTCTTTTTCTGACACTTTTAATTACCTATATCCTGGACTTGTTTGAGTTGACTGTCTTCTCCTATCTTTTTGAAATATAGGTTGAAGTGATGAAAATTTTATATAGCGGCTTTGATGCTTGGCGTCGGAACTTGTACATTTCACTTATCTACATCCATGAATAACTATTGTTTTGAAATCCAATTAACATAAACTTACTTATTTCTGTACCTTCTACAATACCTTCTAATGGTAAATACATGGTATAACATATACACTGCGTGCAGAATTATTAGGCAAATGATTATTTTGACCACATCATCCTCTTTATGCATGTTGTCTTACTCCAAGCTGTATAGGCTCGAAAGCCTACTACCAATTAAGCATATTAGGTGATGTGCATCTCTGTAATGAGAAGGGGTGTGGTCTAATGACATCAACACCCTATATTAGGTGTGCATAATTATTAGGCAACTTCCTTTCCTTTGGCAAAATGGGTCAAAAGAAGGACTTGACAGGCTCAGAAAAGTCAAAAATAGTGAGATATCTTGCAGAGGGATGCAGCACTCTTAAAATTGCAAAGCTTCTGAAGCGTGATCATCGAACAATCAAGCGTTTCATTCAAAATAGTCAACAGGGTCGCAAGAAGCGTGTGGAAAAACCAAGGCGCAAAATAACTGCCCATGAACTGAGAAAAGTCAAGCGTGCAGCTGCCAAGATGCCACTTGCCACCAGTTTGGCCATATTTCAGAGCTGCAACATCACTGGAGTGCCCAAAAGCACAAGGTGTGCAATACTCAGAGACATGGCCAAGGTAAGAAAGGCTGAAAGACGACCACCACTGAACAAGACACACAAGCTGAAACGTCAAGACTGGGCCAAGAAATATCTCAAGACTGATTTTTCTAAGGTTTTATGGACTGATGAAATGAGAGTGAGTCTTGATGGGCCAGATGGATGGGCCCGTGGCTGGATTGGTAAAGGGCAGAGAGCTCCAGTCCGACTCAGACGCCAGCAAGGTGGAGGTGGAGTACTGGTTTGGGCTGGTATCATCAAAGATGAGCTTGAGGGGCCTTTTCGGGTTGAGGATGGAGTCAAGCTCAACTCCCAGTCCTACTGCCAGTTTCTGGAAGACACCTTCTTCAAGCAGTGGTACAGGAAGAAGTCTGCATCCTTCAAGAAAAACATGATTTTCATGCAGGACAATGCTCCATCACACGCCTCCAAGTACTCCACAGCGTGGCTGGCAAGAAAGGGTATAAAAGAAGAAAATCTAATGACATGGCCTCCTTGTTCACCTGATATGAACCCCATTGAGAACCTGTGGTCCATCATCAAATGTGAGATTTACAAGGAGGGAAAACAGTACACCTCTCTGAACAGTGTCTGGGAGGCTGTGGTTGCTGCTGCACGCAATGTTGATGGTGAACAGATCAAAACATTGACAGAATCCATGGATGGCAGGCTTTTGAGTGTCCTTGCAAAGAAAGGTGGCTATATTGGTCACTGATTTGTTTTTGTTTTGTTTTTGAATGTCAGAAATGTATATTTGTGAATGTTGAGATGTTATATTGGTTTCACTGGTAAAAATAAATAATTGAAATGGGTATATATTTGTTTTTTGTTAAGTTGCCTAATAATTATGCACAGTAATAGTCACCTGCACACACAGATATCCCCCTAAAATAGCTAAAACTAAAAACAAACTAAAAACTACTTACAAAAATATTCAGCTTTGATATTAATGAGTTTTTTGGGTTCATTGAGAACATGGTTGTTGTTCAATAATAAAATTAATCCTCAAAAATACAACTTGCCTAATAATTCTGCGCTCCCTGTATATAAATCGATACATTGTTACACATAGATAACACATTATATGAATTATTAACATATGTTGTAAACTAAAGATACCATACAGAGATATATATAATAATATAAATATGAATATATAAATTGAACCTCATACAGCAGGTGTGCCTCAAGGACATAAGTCCTTATCAAGTAACCTTGTTCCCTCCAGACAGACATGTCTTAGGGAGTTGACTTACTCCTTACAGATGGTCCCATATCTTTAGCAATAACTTTAAAATACAATGTCCGTTTATGTTCACAATTATTTTTTATATAAACTGAACTTGCCATGAACTCAGCCACATAATAGAACTTTGGTTCAGGCTGATCTTATTCTTAAAGGCAATGAGATGAGCATTCATTTTGATTATAATGTCATTAGATAATATTGTATACGTATGAAAATAAACAACAAATCCCCCCTTTTCAGCATATTCAATTTTGTTATTAGAAGGTTGAATAGACTGAAATGCAATAAAGGGCTAAATGCTCCAAATCATTATGGATTGGGGAACGCAAGTTTTACCCTGGAATAAATTTATCACAACTTTGTGTGTACTTTTACTACACAAGTCTAACGTACAAACTCTATGATTAAACTACAAGTAGGTTACGTTCCTTCTATTAGTGATAAACACGCCGGTTCATAGAACGCATATTATACAATTGTTTCGTTCTTTTTTTTATTTTATTTTTTATGACCACTGTAGAGAGAAAGACATTTCGGTCATTTTCTGGACTTTCTGGAAACGTGTCTCTAGTTAAGAACTTTCTTTGGTCCTCGAAGTAATAGCTTCCTGGCTTGTCAGCAACTTGGCAACTCGATTTAGTGAGCGGTGCTTGGCATCATATCTTCATGTCTGCGATCTCGAATACTTTGTCATGTTGCATTGGTGTGATGTACTTTTGCAGCGGCTGTCGAATCTCCTGGGGCTCTGCCCACTTGTCCCTCCTGGATACATCTGGGTTGGCTCCGACTGGACGTCTCTTGCGTCACGGATAGCCTTGACCTCAGGTTGTCTTGGTTCCGGATACAAAGACTTTTAGGATTCCGCCATCTGTCCTTCCATCTACACGTGATCCCATCTTGGGCCATCATCTAAGCTTAAGAAAACAACAGACAGTATGAGCAACAACGCAGCATAAACTTTATCAAACATATACCTGCCTATTTTAGGCCTTTGACTTATGCCATACTTTAGCCAGCAGCAAGGTGAGGACTTTTATTTATTTATTTATTTTTTCAAAGAAACAAACTACAGGGTACCATGAATAGATATAACTATTCTTCCTCTGCTAGGCTAATATAGCCTTAGGTGTTATGCCTATTTAGGATAATAACCTAATCAATACTTTGAGACTACCTCGAAACAGAGTAATATATATGCGTCCATATATCTGCATGGAATACAGTGACGACAAGTTAGTCACAATTGATAGACAAACAATATGGTTAGTATAACTGTTCAGTCTCTTTTCAGTCATACGATACCATCACCAATCATATGAAATTTATGATGTGTCTCCATCTTCAAATTTTTGATTTTTCAATCTCAGTTCAGCTCTTGGCGTTTTTAGCACTGAAATAAAACTCTACACAAACATTATGTTAATGATCCTGTGAAAAAAAATTGATTAGTAATCAATATCATTAATCATTTATTGACTTGCTATAATTATTAATTCAATGAAGCAGTTTGTTTTGTTTACTGGACATTTTTATGTCAGCAAAGTATTACACAACTTTTCCTTTACTCTTTATTCACTTCATGAGATAAAGAATTTACATTCAATGAAGTTGGGAGAATCTTACTCTTCCTTTCCATTAGTCTGACTTAAGAAATCAGCTCGCAGCGCAGCTCTGCGACCTCTGACCTTTTCACTGACATCTACTTAGACTTAAGGAAGGTGCTCCTTCCCCCCCTCCCATCTTTAAGATGGTGGGCAAAATGTTGGGACATATAGCATCTGCAGGAAAACTGATTGTATACATGACACAGCTCTGTGACCCCTGGGAGTATACTGTGGTCTGCTGTTACTGCAAACTACTCCTCACCCCTCCCTTAGGAGACTTTTTAAGGCAATTAGGGTTAGTTAACAGAGCTATTTAAATACAGTTTTGCGCTTTTCACTACTAAACAAATTAGCAGGTTCTAGGTATTCTGCTTAAAAAATAATAATTCACAAACAAATAAAACTAAAAAATCAGAAACGATTAATCAGAGTGAGATAAAAACCATTCCCCCCTTAGGGGATTATCATATCTGCGGCAATTGCAAATTGTACATTAGGATCCTATAAGAAAGCATGGTTACGTCAACATCACTAACCTGTTTTAAACTGTTCTCTTATAGATTCTATTTATCAATAACATTGGGTCAGACTTTATGTATAAAGTTCCTCTATTATCCTGTAACGCCCTGAGCTACTAAACTCAACCTCCCTATGTATATGGGGGTAAATCTCCAACTATGGGAGTTAACTGGCCAGGAATTAATAGGAAGGTTCCTGAGTCAAACAAAGGACTAGAACCGGACCCTGTACCGCCTCCCTAGGCTAATGAGACCTACATCTGTTCCCTATCTTGGGACAATTTACTATTAATTTCTGGCGATACAAAAACATCAATTGTGTTTAGCATAGACAAACAACTCCTGAGTTGATTTACATGTCATGCACTGGTTGCATTCGTGTAATAACATTTTACTGCAACAACTCATCTGCGGTTCTGGTATGGGCTTAACCCCTTCAGTACCAGGACATTAATTTTTGACTACGTATACACCACGCCCTTCTAAGGGTTGTAAACGTGATCTGGCTGTAGCATTCTAATGCCAGCAACAATATTCATGACAATTTAGCATTAATATGTCATCTCATCAACCATATATCGGTGGGGACCTCCATTTATGTCGGTGAGGTAATAATTCAATTAAGAATTATTAATTATGGTCATAAAAATAATTAACCATAAAAAAAATAAATTTATAAAATTTGTCATAAATTCTTAAAATCATGACCTGGTGAATTGTAGACAACCTAATTGATACAATTCACATGTGAGTCCGACTATTTCCTCAGATAAATAAGTTATTTTTGACGTGAGATGACGTTAATGTTAAAATGTAGTTCTGCATTATACAATAATACACAGGTATTATAAAAATATGCAGATTTATTGGTTACAAGATTATAAACATATATAAGTAAATAAACACAATGATACATGCAAATGAATATATATAGCGTTAATATAAAGCATTACAAGCTTAACAATACATGTGAGTGGAAATAACTTGTCACATTATACTCAAGCTATTATTAGGTTAGGATATCAAAGTAGGAACATAAGTTATATACATTACTTCTGTTCAGAGAAAACCTCATGATATCAAGATGGGCATGTCTAATCCTAGACATCATTATAGAATGCTAAATACATTCCGCCCCCCCCCCTAACCAACTACACATCACATGACTTCAGGCATGGGCAAATCCATCCAAGGATATAACTTAGAAGAGATAACTGTATCCTTCCACCCCATCCTGGACTATTTTCACATATATAACTTTGGTAACATAGTAACATAGTAGTAACATAGTACATAAGGCCGAAAAAAGACATTTGTCCATCCAGTTCGGCCTGTTATCCTGCAAGTTGATCCAGAGGAAGGCAAAAAAACCCTGTGAGGTAGAAGCCAATTTTCCTCACTTTAGGGGAATAAAAAATTCCAGAATCAGAATAACTCCCTGGATCAACGACCCCTCTCTAGTAGCTATAGCCTGTAATATTATTACGCTCCAGAAACACATCCAGGCCCCTCTTGAATTCCTTTATTGTACTCACCATCACCACCTCCTCAGGCAGAGAGTTCCATAGTCTCACTGCTCTTACCGTAAAGAATCCTTTTCTATGTTTGTGTACAAACCTTCTTTCCTCCAAACGCAGAGGATGTCCCCTCGTCACAGTCACAGTCCTGGGGATAAATAGATGATGGGATAGATCTCTGTACTGACCCCTGATATATTTATACATAGTAATTAGATCTCCCCTCAGTCGTCTTTTTTCTAACGTGAATAACCCTAATTTTGATAATCTTTCAGGGTACTGTAGTTGCCCCATTCCAGTTATTACTTTAGTTGCCCTCCTCTGGACCCTCTCCAGCTCTGCTATGTCTGCCTTGTTCACTGGAGCCCAGAACTGTACACAGTACTCCATGTGTGGTCTGACTAATGATTTGTAAAGTAGTAGGAATATGTTCTCATCACGGGCATCTATGCCCCTTTTGATGCAACCCATTATCTTATTGGCCTTGGCAGCAGCTGCCTGACACTGGTTTTTGCAGCTTAGTTTGCTGTTTATTAAAATTCCTAGATCCTTTTCCATGTCAGTGTTACCGAGTGTTTTACCATTTAGTATGTACGGGTGACTTGCATTATTCCTTCCCATGTGCATAACTTTACATTTGTCAGTGTTAAACCTCATCTGCCACTTCTCTGCCCAAGCCTCCAATCTATCCAGATCCCTCTGTAGTAGTATACTGTCCTCTTCAGTGTAGATTACTTTACACAGTTTAGTGTCATCTGCGAAAATTGATATTTTACTATGCAAGCCTTCTACAAGATCATTAATAAATATATTGAAGAGAATAGGGCCCAATACTGACCCCTGAGGTACTCCACTAGTGACAGTGACCCAATCTGAGTATGTACCGTTAATAACCACCCTCTGTTTTCTATCATTGAGCCAGTTACTTACCCACTTACAGACGTTTTCTCCCAGTCCGAGCATTCTCATTTTATATACTAACCTTTGATGTGGTACAGTGTCAAATGCTTTGGAGAAGTCCAGATATACGACATCCATTGATTTGCCGCTGTCAAGTCTAGAACTTACCTCCTCATAGAAACTGATTAAATTAGTTTGACATGACCGATCCCTCACGAAGCCATGCTGATATGGCGTTATTTGCTTATTTCCGTTAAGATGCTCTAACATAGCATCTCTCAGAAAACCTTCAAACTGTTTACCCACAACAGATGTTAAACTTACCGGCCTATAGTTTCCAGGCTCTGTTTTTGGACCCTTTTTGAATATTGGCACCACATTTGTCATGCGCCAATCCTGTGGGACATTCCCTGTCAGTATAGAGTCCGCAAATATCAGAAATAAGGGTCTGGCTATGACATTACATAATTCCCTTAGGATACGGGGGTGTATTCCATCCGGTCCTGGCGATTTGTCTATTTTGATCTTTTTAAGTCGCTATTGTACTTCTTCCTGGGTCAGACAGGACACTTTTAATGGCGAATTTATTTCAACATTCAGCATTTCATCTGACAGTTTATATTCCTCGGTGAATACACTGGAGAAAAAATAATTTAACAACTTTGCTTTCTCCTCGTCGCTCTCTGCGACTCCCCCCTCATTACTCTTTAAAGGGCCGACACCTTCAGATTTATACTTTTTAACATTTATATAATTGAAGAACATTTTAGGGTTAGTTTTACTCTCTTTGGCAATTAATCTCTCGGTCTCTAGTTTGGCCGCTTTTATTTGTTTTTTACATGTTCTATTTTTTTCCTTATAGTTTTTCAGTGCTTCTGTGCTACCCTCCTGTTTTAGTGTTTTATATGCTTTCTTTTTGTCATTTATTGCTTTCTTTACAGTTCTGTTTATCCACATTGGTAAGAATATTAAGACAAATAACAGGGATCTAGGATCTTACTAGACCATATCTTAAATGGGAAGGACTTGAAATAAGTCTTTCCTGTGGGAATCCATCACTTTAGCTTGGCGAAGAATGTTCTATCAAAAAAAAAAAAAAAATCTATATATATATATATATATATATATATATATATATATATATGTAAGCAATTATTTAATGCTTTGCTAGATTATGAGTCTAGATTATTCTGCAGGTAGAATGAAGCCTCACAATATCCTAAGACTACATCTCAATATGGAGATGATCAATTAATTTAATTATTTATTTATTCGCCAATCTAGATGGTATAATTTCACCAACACTATCAAATTAGTCTTAATAAAATGAAATATCATTTTCTGTATCTCTTACCAAGTCCTAGTAGGAATCCCACTTCTGCTCCTAGGAAAGCTGGGTGGTCCATCATACCGCATCTCGTTCTGGCTTTCATCTCGATAGACCCCTCTAGAGAGCTCCACTTCTCTTTTTTTTCTCCTTCTAGCTCTCTTTTTTTTTATGCTACTCCGCACATGAGTAATTATTCCCCCCATTATCTAGGAATCATCCCCTTTAGATTAGGGATTCCCAATCAGGTAAGGTGGGTGTACTCGCATGCTAATAACATCATGATGTCATATCAAACTCCTATTATGGTATAGAACAAATAATGAAATAATATAATATTGTCCATCTGCCTCCAGGTGGCACTGCGGTATTGTAGATGAACATCACAACTTTTAAGCATTAAAATTAAATATCTAATAATATGTTCTCATGACTTCGTTGACCTTTTTTACTATAAATCATTGAGGAAGGTCTTTTCCTGACACTTTTAATTACCTATATCCTGGACTTGTTGGAGTTGACTGTCTTCTCCTATCTTTTTGAAATATAGGTTGACTTGATGAAAATTTTATATAGCGGCTTTGATGCTTGGCGTCGGAACTTGTACATTTCACTTATCTACATCCATGAATAACTATTGTTTTGAAATCCAATTAACATAAACGTACTTATTTTTGTACCTTCTACAATACCTTCTAAATGGTAAATACATGGTATAACATATACCGTATTTTCCGG